>NW_025950651.1:0-13459 GCF_021028975.2 Sphaerodactylus townsendi
TCTTCCTGCTCACCAGAAGGAGGAGGAGGAGGGGCAAAGCTGAAGAAAATAATTCTAAGTACAGACTCTGATGCAAGTTTCAGAAATAAAAAAAGTTTATTTGAAGAGCTGCAAAAGACCAATCTTCCCTCTCAGTGGCCAACTCTAGTGGAAATGTCCGGTGAAGCTAACTTTGGCTGTCCTATCAAGAGGCTGAGCAGTTGTGTATTGTCTACGGTACATTAAATAAGCAGAACACTTTCAAATCCTCTGTCCCAGTTTACCCGACTTTCTACAGTCAGATTTCAAGTCATGGCTATCTCACAGTGGTAATACACTTGACATAGGTTGCATTTTGTACTGACAGTGTACAGCACTTTTAAGGCCAACCCCATATATTGCATATTAAAGCAGTCCTTCATTGAATTTGCCAAGGCATGGTGCATGATTGCATGGAGTTTTTCTTAGCATGTCAATAAAACCAAGGGATCATCTGCTTAGGGAGCAGCAGTGGCGTAGTGGTTAAGAGCAGGTGCACTCTAATCTGGAGGAACCGGGTTTGATTCCCCGCTCTGCCGCTTGACCTGTGAAAGCTTATCTGGGGAACTAGATTAGCCTGTGCACTCCAGCACACGTCAGCTGCGTGACCTTGGGCTAGTCACAGTTCTAAGGAGCTCTTTCAGTCCCACCTACCTCACAGGATGTTTGTTGTGAGGGGGGAAGGAAGGGAAAGGAGTTTGTAAGCTTTTTTGAGTCTCCTTACAGGAGAGAAGAAAGGGGGGGGGGTATAAATCCAACTCTTCTTTTTTTAAATATTAAACAACTTTTGAAGGGATAAAAGTGGGACCAATTTTTTACAAGGTTCTGACTATATCTTACTGTAGGATATAGTCATAACATTTAGCCTCTGTTGGTTGGACCCGAATTTTACATTGTTCCATCTGGGGTCTCAGAGATGGAAACTCTATTACAGGGGTGACAAACTCATTTGTTATGAGGGCCAGATACGACATAAATATGACATGGTCGGGCCAGAGGTGGTGGCTTGCCAGTCCAGAACGGCATGGGGGGCGGGCGGGGAGTGACTGCCTCAGGTGGAGAGCGGGGGGGGGGGTGGTGGTGCCTGGCCTGGCAACCCACAGCGAGCTTGTCAGCCCAGATTGGGAACCGGAGGGGGGAGGGGGGTTGTCTCAGCTGTCTGGTGGGCCTGAAAAGTCAGGGTGCCAGATCCGCATGTTTGACATGTCTACTCTGTTAGTTACGTGACATAATTTCTTCCAAAGCTACCCTGTTTCCCCGAATATAAGACATCCCCGGAAAATAAGACGTAGTAGAGGTTTTGCTAAAGTATGAAATATAAGGCATCACCCAAAAGTAAGACGTAGCAAAGTTTTTGTTTGGAAGCATGTCCGACGAACAGAACACAGAAAAATAAGACATCCCCTGAAAATAACACATAGCACATCTTTGGGAGCAAAAATTAATATAAGGCACTGTCTTATTTTCGGGGAAACACGGTACATCAGTGCCTGAAGTGTTTACTCCAGGGTGGATAGACTGGTCACCCAGGCTAGCCCAATCTCATCAGATCTCAGAAGCCAAGGAGGGTTTCTCCCCCCGCCCCCCCATTAGTACTTGAATGGGAGGCCACTGAGGAAGCCCAGAGTTGTTCTGCAGACAGAGGCAATGGGAGAACACCGCAGAATGTCTCTTGCCTTGAAAGTGGCTGCAACTTGACAGCACATTCTACCACCACTGTCCGGTGCACTGGGGGCTGTTCTGCACGATAGAAGGATTTTAATTTCCCCCCACAGAGCATGATCATCTCATCCTGCTGTTCTCCAAAATGCTTTTCTGTCCTGTATCCCCCCTAGGAGCAGCAGTGGCGTAAGAGGTTAAGAGCTCGTGTATCTAATCTGGAGGAACCGGGTTTGATTCCCAGCTCTGCCGCCTGAGCTGTGGAGGCTTATCTGGGGAATTCAGATTAGCCTGTACACTCCCACATGCGCCAGCTGGGTGACCTTGGGCTAGTCACAGCTTCTCGGAGCTCTCTCAGCCCCACCTACTTCACAGGGTGTTTGTTGTGAGGGGGGAAGGGCAAGGAGATTGTCAGCCCCTTTGAGTCTCCTGCAGGAGAGAAAGGGGGGATATAAATCCAAACTCTTCTTCTTCTCTTCTTCCCCCTGCCCCAGAACAGCATTTCAAGGAGAATTTTGGGGCTGTGGGAAGGGAATGAAAGTCATGCTTTCCAGATGGAAAATTCTTCTATCTGCTGAAACTCTCCAGTATATTCAAACCTTGGATTGGAACATATTTGCATTGTTTTTATCCTGCTCGTCAGAGACACAGAAGAACAGTGTTTTCCTGGTGACTGACAGCAACAGTCATGAAATTAGTATTGTTTTTAATATGATATTAAATTGTTTAGTCGGCTTGCCCCAAGTAGTATTTTAATCTACTCTGCTGGGATATTTCTACCATTCTACAAACAAGCTTAAGAAAGATAGCTTTTAAATCTTTCTCCTAATTACAGAGAGAACTTTGTCTGGCTAGTGGCCTGCTGACTTTATTGCTGGAAGGAATGGTGTGATATGATTCCCAGCAATATCTGTTCTATGTTAAGCAACCAAATTAAATTTCTTAGTCACTGGCTGTTTCCTAGCATTTGGATTTAATTGTTACTATCGATCTGCACTTGGGCTCCAGCTCTGACTGTAAAACGTTTTGCGAGCTACATTTTTGATCCACTTTTGCCTGAAGCAAAGGTAAGATTATGAGGACGGAAAAAAGCATATACCTGTTAGAAGAGTCTATTATTACAACTATTGCTTGTTTTAGAGACAGGTTTGAATCATATAGTTTTCGCTTGCCTCTTTAAAGCATCCTTTGAATTGAAAGAACTGGTTGGGTTTTTTTAAATGACTCCATGCATTTTTTTTGTAAATTGGTAAAATATTTATTTTGTTAATTGCAAAAATAAAAAGATTGTGTGCCCAATTTGAAACCTTCCCAGATTGTAGTCTGACACCTTAACCACTATACCACGCTGACAACCCTAGGTATAAATAAAGTATTTTTTAAAGGATTTGTTTTTTACATTATCACCAAGTACTGATTTTTTTCATGACTTAGATGTCACTTGTATTGCTACCCCCCCCCCCCCAAGTGCTTTGAGAAATAAAACAGAACAAAAGTGTAAATGAGCCAGCCACACTCCCATTCTCTGCTTTGGAGAAGGACCCAACCAGATAACAGCAGGGAATAAGTTTGGGGGAACATGAAGACGCTTAATCAGCAAACAAAGAGGAAAACCAAATGGAAATTCGTTTCTCAAAATCAAAATGTTAGCAAGCACAGCCAACCAGGTAAGACCTACAAAAAGGGAGCAAGGACTCGGATCCTCTCAAGCACTGGAGACCAAAAATGCATTTTAAGTTAAACTCTGATCCAGAAGTGGAAAGGGAAAGGTTTTTATGGACACATTTTTATGGATGGTTCAGTTAGAGCAGTGTTTCCCAACCTTTTCGAGGTCAGGGTACCCTTGACCTCACTCTTCATATCTCACGGGACCCCTGCCACCACCCTCCACCTTCCCCTCCCATTGCCCCTGCTTGTCACCCCCCCCCCACCTTCCCCTCCCAGTGTGAAGGGTAGCACTGGGGGGGGGGGTGGCTGCTGACCTTGTGGCAGGCCCTGCCCCATGGGCCCGCTCCATGTCCTTGCTGGCGCCGGTGGGAGACACCACAAAAATGAGGGGGGGTAGTGTTGCCACGGTACCCCTGGGACATGCTCACGGCACCCCAGGGTACCAGGGAACCCTGGTTGAGAATGGCTGAGTTAGAGACATCTTTTTTTGAAATGGTTACCATTCTGTGGTGATGGTGGAAAGGGCCGTCAAGTCACAGCTGACCATGTTGGGTTTTCAAGACAAGAGACAGAGGTTGCTTGCCATTGCTGGCCTCTGCAGAGCAACCCCGGACTGTCATGGCCGTCTCCCATCTAAGCACTAGCCAGGGCTGACCCTGCTTACCGGTAGCGTCTGAGATCTGATAAAAATCAGTCTAGCCTGGTCTGTTGAGGTCAGGGCTGTTAACCATTTTATGTGTTTCTAATGAATGCTTCACTTAGCCAAATCAAGAATGATATAAATGCACTTTGCTTACACTGAAGGTTGTAATACAAAGCCTACATGCTTTTTCCTACATTTCAGGTTTCCAGTATAAAATTAACACATGAAAATACTCTAGAATCTTGGTTGTTGTTTTTCTAGAATTCATGTCCAGTATTCACTGCTCTCACATCCATTCCTATAACTGCTGTGAGTCCAGAGAAGTTAATCAATAACATCTGGCATTTTCTTGCATTTTCCAGCAGTATCTGCATTCTCGCATAAGTATGCCACTGAAACTAATGTACAGTTTCTCAATTTATGCGCTTTATTGAATGCACACATTTGTTGCATTCAAAATTCCTATATGATCTGCTAAACTTCTTTGTATTAGATTTTTTTAAAAAAAAATGGGCTTGTTTGGTCATTTGAAAGTAGCCAATTTTGGGTGAGCAGTATTGTGAAGTTGGGGGAGTTGATTGCATTAGTGGATCTTGGATATATCTTAGAGCAGCCATTCTCAACCAAGGTTCCGTGGTACCCTGGGGTACCATGAGCATGTCCCAGGAGTACCGCAGCAACACTACCCCCCCTCATTTTTGTGGTGTCTCCCACCGGTGCCAACAAGAACATGGAGCTGGCCCATGGGGCAGGGCCTGCCGCAAGGTCAGCAACCACCTCCCCCCCAGTGCTTCCCTTCACCCTGGGAGGGGAAGGTGGGGTGTGTGGCAAGCAGGAGCAATGGGAGGGGAAGGTGGGGGGTGGTGGCAAGGGTACCGTGAGACATGAAGAGTGAGGTCAAGGGTACCCTGACCTCGAAAAGGTTGGGAAACACTGTCTTAGAGCCATTTGAAAGTGTGTGAAGGGATAGTTCAAGGGGAGGTACCCCATTTTTGAATACAGTTTCCTTGGATAACTTCAAATATTAGAAATACACAAGGCACAATGATTAATGTAAGTATCCTTTTCCTTTCCAATAGGCAGCCAGATAAATTGGTGGTGGTGTGGACAAGAAGAAGCAGAAGGAAATCTTCTAAGGTTAGTTCTGTTCATTCTTACTAGCAAGGGGAACATCGTTTTACTTTGTTGATTTTGATTGTAGCCTTTGATCGAAACTGATCTGGAACAAGTACAGTGGAACCTCGGTTTTCATTGCCTTCGCTTTTCATCCGTTTCGGTTTTCATTGATTTTTTCAGTGAAAAATTTGTCTCGGTTTTCATCGATTTGCCTTGGTTTTCATCGATTTGCAGTAAGGTGCAGGGGTTTGTGAAGAAAAATCACCCGGACAAAACTGTTGCGGGCCGTGTCTGCAACTTGTTTAATGACAATGTCTTGCCCCATTACAGGCAAATCTTAAAGAGGCTTCAGCAACAGACCTCTTTGGACAGCTTTCTGGTGCGACATTGGTCCACTGGCTCTGAAGCTGGTCCTAGTGTTATTGTTTGTAACTGTTTTCAGCATTAAACACTATGTTTATTCACCAAAAAAATGTGGTTTTGGTATGTTTTTTTGGAGTGCCTAGAATGGATTAATTGGATTTACATGAATTCCTATGGAAAAGTTTGCCTCATTTTCATTCGTTTCGGTTTTCATCGATTCTTTTCAGAATGATTACTGATGAAAACCGAGGTTCCACTGATTTGTAGTCGCACAAACACTCTGATCTAGCTCAGGATGTATGTTTCTTAAAGGGAAATTGCTTGCTGGTTGATATTTGTTCCACCAATTTACACTCCACCTCAGACGCATAGCGGCAATGGGGACATCTGGGGCGGCTTGTCCCGGGCGCCGCTATTGCTGTCACGTGTTGGGGGTGGGGATGTGTCAAGGGAAGGGCGGGGCATGTCGGGAGTGGGGGCAGGAGGGGGCGTGCAGGCAGCTCATGCCCGGGTGTAGTTCCCCACCCTTCGTCACTGCTCCACCTTCACCTAAATATAATCCAGCTTTCCTTATGATATTTCTGCATATTATTTGATGAGCCAGGGAGATAAAACCCATTCTTATCTGACACCTGGACTTGCCAAAATGTCCCATTGGTCTATGTGCCCAGTACTGCATATTGTTAGAAGCCGCCCATGATCCCATCACCACAGAGCAAGAACTACTACATGTGGTACTTTCAAGTAGCAGCTTCCTGATTTCTTGGACATCTGTTCCTGTCCGATATAGTAACTAATTATCAGTCATTTATTCATTTATTTGAAATAGTTAACATTCTGAATTTTAGTTCAAAGTCTATTTTCTAATTGAAATATATACTTTAAAATTTAATATTCCAATTACAGATGATAAATTTTCAGCAAGTTTGAAACCATAAAGGGAAAAATTGTACCCTATTTGGGCAGACACACAGAATTTGGGGAGGTGGGGGAGATGAAATATATGCAGTACGTACTTTCCTGTCAAATGGAGTTAAATGTTTTGTCAGACAACATGGAGTTCTTTATGCTGCACATTTATAAGGAATTAAATGTTTTGTCAGAAAATGTTTTTCTTAGTCAAAAAGAGAAAATATTTGATAGGTCTTTTTCAGTGCTGTCCCAATTGCGTATTTTTTCTGTTGGAAAAATGGATAAAGTGCTTAGACCAGTGGTGGTGAACCTCTGGCACTCCAGATGTTATGGACTACAATTCCCATCAGCCCCTGCCAGCATGGCCAATTGGCCATGCTGGCAGGAACTGATGGGAATTGAAGTCCATAACATCTGGAGTGCCGAAGGCTTGCCACCACGGGCTTAGACTTTTCACTGTACATTGTAACTGGGAAAAAACTCACCTTAAGAAACATTCCACTCATTCTAAAATTGAAGGGAAAAAACCATTTCATAGGAGTTTTGTCAAAGGCTTTCACGGCCAGATTCAACTGGTTCTGGTGGGTTTTCTGGATTGTGTGGCCGTGGTCTGGTGGATCTTGTTCCTAACGTTTTGCCTGCATCTGTGGCTGGCATCTTCAGAGGCGTATCACAGGGGGAAGTCTGTTACACCCTGTTATAACCTTATCCATACAACCAAACCCACTTCTGGATACTTTAACCATTCATGAACAGCAAAAGTCAGGAGAGCTCGTCTCCAGTTTCTCAGGCTGAGCAAGCTAAAGCCATTAAAGAAGGATAAATGGTAGCTGGAGAGGCAACCAAAAGTCTCAAGATATCCAATGGTGTGTTTATTGGACTAAATAAGAATAACTTACAGTCTAACAAAGTAGGCTTCTGAGATCTCCTTTATGCCTAATGTGGGCTTCGATAATAGCCCTTTGGCCACTTGAGACAGCTTGGTTGGATCACATCAGACAGATTACCTGTTCCTTCAAGGCTATCTTACAACAACTTGTGTGTTTAATTTGGGCCTTTTGTCTTTATCTTTATCTTTATTAACCTTTACTAGGCATAGATAGATCAGGATTTACACAGACACATTCTGCAGTCTCAAGTATAGTTCAGTAGCAAGGAAATAGTCCACATAACTTGACGGTTGACTTCGAGGGATTCAAATCACTTCAGATATTTTTTTTAAAGAAATAGCCAGAGCAAATGACAGTAAATACCCCTACACATCAATGTAAAAATACAATCTAAAATTGCAATAAAAATAGATCTGTTTAGCAAGTTAAAAGCAAAATAATACAGCAATAGGTATCCTACTATGCCGAATATTAGACAGATTGGAGAAGATACCTATCTCTTATAAGAAGTTCTACGTTTGTTTTATGTATCATATTTGTAAAATATGCTGGTCTATAACAATAGCTGTTGCCAAGTTCTGGATGTACAGAGTTGGATCCCATACCTCGTTTCTGTTTCCCACCCTCTTTGTGGTGAAGGCAATCTTGAGCTCACCCATCCATGCAAGACCAGTGTCTTTCACAGAGCCTAAGACTGTGTGTATGCGTGTGTGTTCATGAAGTGCCTAGCACAAGAAGAACATGATCTACAACACACAAAGAGGAGAGTTAAGTAGCAACTAGGATCCAAGCCTCAGTAACGGTTTTTTAAAGGTAACTGATGTGATTCTCTTGATCTGATAATGTTTGTCTCCAGGAATATAGATCAATACCCATTCCTGGGCCATTAGTCATCCTGCCCGCAATACAAACTATTGTACATGTTATTAGTTTCACCTAATTGAATTCTTGGACGCAAATCAAATGCCAAAGTCTTTTGTATTAAGGGAAGGTATTTGTGTCCAAGAATTACATAAACTTTGTCCCGTGTCTCCTTGTTCGTTCTTGTTGTCTTCTCATGAAGAAGGAAGGCAGAATACACTTCAGTAGTATCAGGTGGACTGAAAACACTCTTATTTCTAGCATCACGTTTTTGATGAACATCTTCAGAACAGATCAAAGAATTGTTGAGTGTCTGAATGTGTATAACGTATTAATTTGCATGAAAGGTACCATGTCCCATAAGCAAGCAGACTGCATGAACTGAAGAAGTGGATATTAACTCACAAAACAAACAAGAAAAACTGGTGGCTCGTTTTTTTGCATGGATTGATTTATACTAACTATATATATGCACCTAAATATATATGCACCTACTCGCTGAGCCCTTCGGGGGTAGGGCGGTCTAATAAATCGAAGTAGTAGTAGTAGTAGTAGTAGTAGTAGTAGTAGTAGTAGTAGTAGTTGTAGTTGTAGTAGTTGTAGTATGTTGAAGCAGCGGCTTACTCGCGAGTAGGTCACCTTGCAGGTTGCAATGCAAACAAGAACCGAAAGACACACAGTCACCAGTGCAGTTCTGTTTATTGCTAACTACTGTCAAAGTGCTCCGCCAGACCACAGGTGTTTCCAGGCACACTTTACCATGTAGTCTGTGCCAACTATATACAATTGAGGTGCCAATCAGGTGCCCATGTCTTATCTGACTTTGCACACGGTACACAGTTATGCACACAGCCCTAATTATGCACACGGCACCTGCTGGAAGGAGGGTCCACCTGTCATCTAGATTTTGTCCATCTAAACACATGTTCTGACACCCCTTCCAAAATCGGTATGACAGACTTTACATATTTACATTTGATACAGACATCACATTCAGCTGCTTACACAAAAGCGTATATTTTTCTTTTGCAGTAGGCTTGGTTAAGGCGTCAGCTACATTCAACATAGAATCTACATATTGCAGCTTAATGAACCCGCTTTGTACTAATTCCCGTACATGTTCATATTTCACGCCTATGTACTTGGTTCTAGTCTTTAGGTTTTCGGTTTCTGCCAGATGAATGGCTGTCTGTGAATCCTCCAACACGGGTATTGGTTGGTGAACAGTTTCCCCTAGCTCTGACAACAATGCCTTTATCCATAACAATTCGTTGCATGTTTCAGAGATGGCACAGAACTCGGCCTCAGCAGTTGATAGACTGACTGAGGTCTGTCTATGGGACTGCCAGGATACTGGTACATTGGCATAGGTTATTACAAAACCTGTGCATGACTTGTGGTTCTCACCGTCAGCAAAGGAGCTATCAGTTGTGGCACATAGCATGTTACTCTGTTTATCAGCTTTGACCAGTAACCCTAGTTCAGCAGTGCCATTTAGATACCGTATCACACGAGTCAGACCTACCCAGTCATGCTGCGATGGCTTAGCAGCATGTCGGCTTAGAATGCTTACGGCAAAAGCCAGGTCTGGTCGCGTCCAGTTTGCAATGTGGAGTAAACTTCCTAACAGAGACCTGTATAGTTCTGGATCACTACACAGTTCTGTATCGGATTCCTTACAGAACTCCACAGTCATTGGTGTTACAGCAGTTTTTCTGCGATCTAAATCAGCCTTTTTAACTATGGCTTCTATTTTCATCTTTTGACACATAAAGAAGCCTTGTTGCTTCACTTGTCTGATATCTATGCCTAGGTAGTGGGTTATTTCACCTAGGTCTTTGACCACAAAGGTTTCACTCAGTTCTTTAAAGATGTTGTCAGCCTGCTGGTCAGTTTTTGTAGAAACACATATATCATCAACATAAACCAGTATGATCTCTCTGTCTGATGCTTGACCCCTCACATATACACAGGCATCAGCAGAGGTACGATGAAACCCACACTCTTTCAGCTTTGCATCTAAGCAGTAATACCAGTTCCTGCCACTTTGAATCAGGCCGTACAGGGAACGTTGCAGCTTATAAACCATTTTTGGGTTATCACCTTCGTAACCAGCAGGGGGCGCCATATAGATGTTCTGCCTTAAAGGGGCATTTAGGTATGCACATTGGAAATCAAAATGACGTAACCTCATGTCATATTTGCTCGCTAGAGCAAGGACAGACCGTAAAGGTTCTGGCCTGGCTGTGGGGGAATACCCTTTTTCTTCCTCAGGTTTTTCTTGAGCAAAGCCCCGAGCAACGATTCTAGCTTTGTAAATCAATCTATTGTCGGGCAACAGCTTTCTCCTGAACACCCATTTAGACCCAATCACTTTCTGTTTCACAAGGGTACTGTGTTCGGCTTCCATAGCATCCTCCCACTTCTCTCTTTCTTCTTTGGGGAGAGATAAAATCTCTGCATAGGAGGTTGGCTCATAGACAGAAGTCTGACACACATACACATTCTGACTATGACCATACCGGTCAGGTGGTACACCCTTGTTTACCCTCTTGGAAGTGCGGGGGATAGTACGTTCCATCTCCTCCCCTTCTGACTCTTCATCTGTGGAGTCAGTTTGTTTAGCTCTCGGTCTTTTTGCACTTCTTTGCTCTGAGCTCTGACCTTGAACAGCAGCTGGCAAAGCCTGCTGTCCATTAACTGTTTCAGGCTCAGTAAATGGGAGTAACACCTCAGTGTTCGAGTGTATCTTCTCCCAGTTCGCATGCTTTACAAAGTTAGCACTCCTGGAAATGACAACTCTTCCAAAACGGAGAAAGAATCTAAATCCTTTAGTTAATGGCTCGTAGCCAACAAAGGTCAAAGTTTGCCATTTGGAGTCACCTGCTTTCCTTTGTTGTGGTGGCACCAGCACATGAGCTTTACTTCCAAATATCCTCATGTTTGTCAAGTCAGGGTTTTTCTCATACATCAGAAAATATGGGGTTTGTTCTACAACTGAAGACCACATCCTATTCAGCACATATGTAGCTGTATTTATGGCTTCAGCCCAGAAGTATTCTGGCAAATCAGCATCTAACAACATGCTCTGCTTCAGAGTTTTTAACACAGCTATTTTCCTTTCAGACACCCCGTTCTCATGAGCACGAAACGGGTTTGTTTTGCAATGCTGGATACCCCTTCTTTCCAGCCATGACTGAAATTGATGACTGGTAAACTCTCCTCCTCTGTCTGATTGTAAAGAGGTCACCTTATGACCTATTTCCTTCTCCACCATTTCCACCCAGTTCTTGAACTTAGGAAACGCCTCAGCCTTTGACTTTAGGAAAAAGGAATACGTGTACCTACTGTAATCGTCACACAGAACCATAAGGTACTTAGCCTTTCCCTGGCTGAGCTGAAATGGCCCTGCTAGATCCATATGGACCAGTTGGAGTGGACGGACAGACTCTCTGGTGCTTCTGGCAGTTGAAGGATAAGCCTTCACTTTCGTTCTGCCACACACAGAGCACTCCAGAAACTTTTTGCAGGGTTTCACCTTCAGATTGCACACCTTTACTAGGTTGGCTAGTGATCTGAAGTTCATATGGCCAAAAACACGATGATAGTAATGTATGCATTGATCATGAGGAGGAACATTTGACACAGATACATTTGCTACCTTCTCAGACATACAGACAGTACTCTTATCACAGTTTTCTAAATAATACAAGCCGTTCAGAAGCTTACCTTGCGCACACAAGACACCATTCTTAGAAATGGTACATGTTTGACCTTCAAATTGAACAACATACCCATCTGTTGTCAGTTTTGCAACGCTAAGTAAACAATAGTCAAATAATGGCACATAGAGGACTTTTTAATGTGTCCATTCAAAGCTGGCACGTAAGCAGTTCCTTGCTTCTCCACAGAGGCTGGAGTCCCGTTTGCCAAACACACGTGTTTGATCTCTGGGGTACGTTGATCCTCTGTTAGCAAATGCTCACGGTTCACGATATGCATAGAACAGGCAGAGTCAATGAGCCAAGTTCCATCTCTGTCCCTGTCGTTGCACGTGACCAAAAAGGCAGACGAAGAAGAGGCAGAGTCCCTTCTCCCAGGACCCTTCTTCTGTCCCTGCTTGGGCTTACGCCGGTCCAGCACTTTCACGCATGCTCTTGCCAGGTGGCCAGGAGCTCCACACCTGTAGCAACGCCTGGTCGCACAAGCAGCTGGCAAGACGGAAGAACTTTCAGGAGTTTGTTCCTTCTGTGGCACAGCAACACTCCTCTGGAATTCCCTCTGTCGCTCGCAATCCAGCAGCTTCGAGGTGACGTAGTCCAGGGTTAAGGCGGCATCCGCTACCGTCTGGAGGCTGCTGACCAACGACTCCCACGATTCGTCAAGGGACGAAATCAGTAGATAGGCTTTATGCGAATCCTCATAAAGCAGACCACGGTCAGCTAGTTCAGAAAATAAAGTCCTCATTTTCTGTAAGTGCTCAGAGACAGAGTCACCTTTACGCAGCCTGAGGTGATGCAACTGTCTTGTCAATAAGACCTTAATACCAACAGACTCACGCTGGTAGACGTCTCTGAGTAAGTTCCAGCATTCCGATGCAGACGCTGCGTCCTTGATATACAGCAGTTGGGAGCTCTCCACTGCCAAGATGATGGATGCTCTCGCCCGCTCCTCAGCCCTTATCTGTAAAGCTGTGGGCTGCGCGGGGAGGGGTGTTTCTACAAATGTCCACAAATCCTCACGTAGAAGATAAGCTTTCATCTTCAAACACCAGGTCACATAGTTCTGCTCTGTTAGCCGCTCGAAAGGCAAACCGGCAAAAGACGCAGCCATGGTGCAGCCGTAGTAGTAGTAGTAGTAGTAGTAGTAGTAGTAGTAGTAGTAGTAGTTGTAGTTGTAGTAGTTGTAGTATGTTGAAGAAGCGGCTTACTCGCGAGTAGGTCACCTTGCAGGTTGCAATGCAAACAAGAACCGAAAGACACACAGTCACCAGTGCAGTTCTGTTTATTGCTAACTACTGTCAAAGTGCTCCGCCAGACCACAGGTGTTTCCAGGCACACTTTACCATGTAGTCTGTGCCAACTATATACAATTGAGGTGCCAATCAGGTGCCCATGTCTTATCTGACTTTGCACACGGTACACAGTTATGCACACAGCCCTAATTATGCACACGGCACCTGCTGGAAGGAGGGTCCACCTGTCATCTAGATTTTGTCCATCTAAACACATGTTCTGACATAGTAGTAGTAGTAGTAGTAGTAGTAGTAGTAGTAATAATAATAATAATAATAATAATAATAATAATAATAATAATAATAATAATAATA
>NW_025950652.1:0-13459 GCF_021028975.2 Sphaerodactylus townsendi
GTGCTAGTTAAGTCCTGGTTAGCGCTGAAAACCTGCGGGCTGGCAGCGCAACGCTGTGTAACCGGATGGCTTTGACGTGAATTCGCCAAGCTTCTCTTATTTATAATTTAAACGTTTTATAGCACCGCCGGAGCCCGTGATGCTTTAGTGAACAACATGTAGGAAGGAAAGTTCTGGCCCTGAGGAGACGGCAGTTTAAAATGTTGACAAAGGGGAAAGCAACAGCGGGAATTCAGGAAGATGGAGACCTGGTTAACATTTGGTTCCCATTGTCACATGATGATAATATGTTCTTGCATCTAAAATCTGGACTATGGCATAGTGTAGTGGATATAACGGGTGTAGGATGTTATATAAATTGTTGGGGAGGGGGGGCCTTCACACAGGTCCCATTCCTAAGGTGACCAGATGGTCACCTTCAAGAACCGGGACGGGCGGCCGGCCCCGCACGCGTGCGCACACACACACTCGCACAGCCACACACACTCGCACACACGCACAGAGCCACACACACTCGCACACACTCACTCGCGCAGCCACACACACTCACACACACAGACACACGGAGCGCACTGCCTTCTGGGGCGCTGCCGTTTCCCACCCTGTCACAGGGCGGGAAACAGCAGCGCCCCAGAAGGCAGTGTGCTCCTGAGGCCGCGCAGGAGGCTGCCGCACTGCCTTGCGCCCCAGAACCCGGGACATTGGGGAAAACCCGCGGCCTTCCAGAACCCGGGACTTTGGGGAAAACCCGCGGGACGCGGGACAAGTTCTTTCAAGCCGTAAATGTCCCGCCAAAAGCGGGACAGATGGTCAGCTTACCCATTCCCAAAATGAATTTGGCCCGTTTTATTCCCCTCAATCTTGAATTTTAGAAGATCGCTAAACCAGCGATCCTTTTGCACAGTCTTGGGTCAGAGGCGTTCTTATGGGAACACATGGGAACACAACAGGCAGGGGACATTTTATTTCCCTCCCTTCCACCCATTCACTTTAACTTCCACACCGTCAGAGGTGGGATCCAGCAGGTTCTCACAGGTTCCCGAGAGTAGGTTACTAATTATTTGTGTGTGCCGAGAGGGGGTTACTCATTGGTGATTTTGCCACGTGATTTTTGCCTTAGTTACGCCCCTCCTCTCAGCAGTAGCGTGCAGAACTTGAAGCAGTCTAGCAGGAGGTGCACCAGCGTGCGTGGCAGCCTGTGCCTGCGTGCATCTGTTTCCCGCCCAAGGACCGGCGCAGCAGCTGCATCCTTGCCACAGCCCCACCCAGAAATGCCCCGCCCCTGGAATGCCCGGCCATGCCCCCGTCGTGCCCCACCCAGCCCCATTGGCGCTACGCCACAGTTTGAATCCCATAACCATGGGAACCTGTTACTAAAACTTTTGGATTCCACCACTGCACACCGTCCGCTATGTCAGGGAGAATCTGCTCACCTGCCAATCAGTGCAGGTCACCCAGCAGGTTTGGGGCAGATTCTTTTCCTCTCCGTGGCAGCAAGTATGACCAATCTTCAGCAACACATTCATTATTGTCCGGCTGTTGCCGTGTGTGTGTGTGTGTGTGTCCCTTTTTCTTTTTCTTTTGTGTGTTGCTCATCTGCAGCTGTGCAAGGTGTAGCCGATCGTATTGTGGGATGATCGGCATTGCTGCAGGGGTTCATTTGTGTATGCCTGTATGCCTGCACAGCTATGCATGTGCTGCAGGAAATTTTTTTTTTTAAAGAGAAGCGCTTTGTGGTCCTTTCTGCATGGCCAAAACGAAGTGGGGTGCAGCCAACATACATGAGCCTGGCTCTTTCAGATCTTTCAACTTTTACTAACAAACTGGGGTTTGTCGGGTGGCTTCGAACCAGGGGTTCAAACTGTGGTTTGTAGCTGTTTTGTTAACTGTGTACCAGCTGTCATTGTGATATCTGACTTTGTAAACCACTCTTTGTTGAGAAACCTTGCCCTCTGTGTTTGACTGGTCATCATAGACGGTAGCATACCACCTGGAGGTTGGCATCGCCGTGTGTTCATCTGCATCTTGATTGGAGTCTGGTGGGCCACTGCGAGTAGCAGAGCGCTGGACTAGATGGACTCTGGTCTGATCCAGCAGGCTAGTTCTTATGTTCTTATGTTCTTAACAAGATGAAGGGGGCCTTGATATCTAGAATCATAGAGTTGGAAGAGACCCCAAGGGCCATCCAGTCCAGCCCCCCTGCCATGCAGGAACACACAATCAAAGCACTCCTGACAGTATGGCCATCCAACCTCTTTTTAAAAACCTCCAAAGGAGGAATCTCCACCACAATCTGAGGTAGTGCATTCCTCTGTCGAACAGCCCTGACAGTCAGAAAGGTTTCCCTAATGTTTAGGTGGACTCCCTTTTCCTTCACCTTGAACCCATTACTTCTAGTCCCAGTCTCTGGAGCCGCAGAAAACAAGCTTGCTCCCTCACCAACTTGATATCCCTTCAGATATCTAAACATGGCTATCATGTCACCTCTTAACCTTCTCTTCACCAAACTAAACATACCCATCTCTCTTAGTCTCTCCTCGTAGGGCATGGACTCCACACCTTTGACCATTTTGGTTGCCCTCCTCTAAAATGGTAAAAGCAGAGGTGGGATCCGGCAGGTTCTCACCAGTTCCCGAGAGTGGGTTACTAATTATTTGTGTGTGCCGAGAGGGGGTTGCTCATTGGGTCTGCCTTTCCGTTAGAAATTCCATTAGGTCCAAAAATCATAAAGTCCTGTTGCTTCCTATGTGGCTGGTCAGCGAAGGTAGAAAACGGGATAATTCTCCCTGTTGGGCTGTTTTAAAAACATGTTTAAGAAATATGGTGAAGTTCCTTGTTTAAGGAAAGTCTCCTTCTTTTGATTTCTAGAAACAAAATTAAGTATTTGAAAGTATTAAGTATTTGACAGGCAGAGGAGAAGTCGTTGTTTCTGTTGGCAGTAGACGATAGGACTTGCTATAATGAGTTTAAATTATGGACAGAAAGATACCAGCTGGAAATTAGGAACTTTTTTTTTTACAGTAAGAGTTTTTTGCAGTAACAGAGAAATTATTAATGCCCCGCCCCCGGAATGCCCGGCCACGTCCCATTGGCGCTACGCCACAGTTTGAATCCCACCACCATGGGAACCTGTTACTAAAATTTTTGGATCCCACCACTGGGTAAAAGGTCTGGAAACTGAAAGTTTATAACCTAAAAACCTCGTTCCTTTCCTACAGAGAGAGCTCGCTAGGGCTGAAAGCCGGTGCTCTTCTGCTTCGCTGCGAAATAAAAAGAAAGACAGAATTGTTTTGCAAGGCGCACGTTTGACTGGAACGTGGGGCGTCGGGATAGCACAGCTTTCAGGCTACCCAATCCTTTCATGGCCGGTTTGTTCCAGTGTCTCTGCTTTCTCATTTGGGGATAAACAACGATGCGCTTTTGCCGGCTGTCAAATCAGTGCCACGGAAGAGACACTCCCGTTAAATCCTCACCCTTGTTTATGGCAATCCGCGCCAGAGGGGGCAAAGCCCGCCTAAGAGTGGAGATTAAGAGGCACGGCAGAGAAGCAAATTGGCCTGACATGTTTTTTCTAGCGATATATTGGCCGAGTGAGTAGATCCCCTTCTTTCGGGCACTTGGTGAGAAAATAAACGAGTGCCGGGCAGGTTATATATTGCAAAATCAAAGTAGGGCAATTACACAAGAGTCTGAGATGCCACAACCAATCTCCGTCTGAAATTACTTCCGGCGTTGGCCTTACAACCGACACCAGAATGTAGAGGCAATTAGGATTTTTTTATTTGGCATCCGCTCATGCCAGGAAGCAACCTTGAGATGCGTTTATAAGAACACACTTTGTGTCCTGGGTATTTAAGCCCCTAACGTCTGTCAAGGTGCATTAACTCCGAGAATGTGTAACCTCACTTTGGTTTTCGTTTTGAAACATTTTTGGTAATCTTTCAGCAAAGTTTATATATGGCTGCTTGATTTTGCATGGCCGCAGAGGTGGGATCCAGCAGGTTCTCACAGGTTCCCGAGAGTAGGTTCCTAATTATTTGTGTGTGCCGAGAGGGGGTTACTAATGGGTGATTTTGCCACCTGATTTTTGCCTTAGTTACGTCTCTCCTCTCAGCAGTAGCGCGCAGAACTTGAAGCAGTCTAGCAGGAGGTGCACCGGTGTGCGTGGCAGCCTGCGCCTGCGTGCATTTGTTTCCCACCCAAGGACCGGCGCAGCGGCTGCGTCCTTGCCACAGCCCCGCCCTGGAATGCCCAGCAATGCCCCCATCGTGCCCCGCCCAGCCCCATTGGCGCTACGCCACAGTTTGAATCCCACCAACATGGGAACCTGTTACTAAAAATTTTGGATCCCACCACTGCATGGCCGCCCTGTTGATCTGCAGGGGAGCAACTAGATTCAAGTCCAGGAGGTCTTTAGAGACCACCGGGTTTTGAGGGTGTACTCTTTTGAGCATCAAAGCGGGCTTCGACAAATACTCTGACCAAAGGATCTTTGATCATAGAATCAAGTCCAACCCTCTGCCATGCAGGAACACACAATCAAAGCACTCCCGACATAGGTTCATCCAGCCTCTGCTTAACAACCTCCTCGGAAGGAGGCTCCACCACACTTCGAGACGGTGAATTCCACCGTCGAACGGTCTCTAAAATGTTACTGGACTCAGAGCTATATGTCTACTTATTTTTATTAGTTGTTTAAATGGCAAAACGATTCTGGATATAATCTGCCCCCCTCCCCATCTAATGTACATGAAATTCGCAACTATTTTACACTCACCAGAAGAAGAAGGAGAGAAGTTTGAATTTGTACACCACCTTTCTCTCCTGTAAGGAGACTCAAGGTGGCTTACATGCTCCTTTCCCATTCCTCTCCCCACAGAAGACACCCTGTGAGGTGTGTGGGGCTGAGAAAGTTCACAGAAAACTGGGGCCGGGGCCATCCAGGTCAGGACATGGTCTTATTCAACAGATGATATTTGCCTCCATGTTGGTGTAGTGTTTAAGGGCAGGTGCATTCTAATCTGGAGAACCAGGTTTGATTCCCTGCTCTGCCACTTGAACTGTGGAGGCTTATCTGGGGAACCAGATTAGCTTGTGCACTCCAACACATGCCAGCTGGGTGACCTTGGGCTAGTCACAGTTCTTCGGAGCTCTCTCAGCCCACACACCTCACAGGGTGTTTGTTGTGGGGTGGGGGGAAAGGGAAAGGAGATTGCAAGCCCCTTTGAGTCTCCTTACAAGAGAGAAAGGGGGGATATAAATCCAAACTCCTCCTCCTCCTCCTCCTCCTCCTCCTCCTCCTCCTCCTCCTCCTCTTCTTCTTCTTCTTCTTCTTCTTCTTCTTCTTCTTCTTCTTCTTCTTCTTCTTCTTCTTCTTCTTCTTCTTCTTCTTCTTCTTCTTCTTCCATGCCATGAAAATCTTCAGCTGCTCGTTTCTGCATCGTAAACCTCTATTAAATGGTGGGATATTCCCCCCCCCCCAGGCCTGTTGGCATCCGTCGATCCTGAGCTGCGGGTAACTGATTTTATTTTGTACAGAACAAGGATTGCCTTCAAATAATGTAACACTTTCCTCTGTGGACAATGTTCCATTCCCATATCAGAATAGAAAATCCAGGAAAAAACAACACAGAGGAACAAGCAAGAATCCAGCCGACAGGTGGATTTCCTACACCCATATAGATTTTCGGTAGTGATGTCCCCATGGGAAGAAAGCGGCCAGAATTTTCAGCATTAGTCAGGTGATCGATAAATATCTCCCTCTGGGGAATAGTTGCAAAGTTTGGAAAAATCTCCAGTTCACCAAGAGCTGCAATTTCATTTTAGACCAGTTGGTGTCCTCCAAGAGCCTGTCGTTCCATTTATATTTTATGATGATGATGATTTGATTTATTTAATTTAATACCCCCGCTCAAATAAAATTACAAAAAATTCAAATGGAAGTGAATAATGCAGTATACTCACTAAACTAAATAGAAATCCTGAGACTATGGGCATTTTCGTAATTTTCTTCACGCAACGTGTGATTGGTGTTTGGAATATGCTGCCACAGGAGGTGGTGATGGCCACTAACCTGGATAGCTTAAAAAAGGGCTTGGACAGATTTATGGAGGAGAAGTCGATCTATGGCTCCCAATCTTGATCCTCCTTGATCTGAGATTGCAAATGCCTTAGCAGACCAGGTGCTCAGCAGCAGCAGCAGCAGCAGCAGAAGGCCATTGCTTTCACCTCCTGCAGGTGAGCTCCCAAAGGCACCTGGTGGGCCACTGTGAGTAGCAGAGAGCTGGACTAGATGGACTCTGGTCTGATCCAGCTGGCTTGTTCTTATGTTCTTATGTAATTCCGAGACAGAATTTTACAATTTTGAATACATGTATCATTTTATTAATTATAAATATGACATAGGTTTAAGTATTTATGATTTTTGTGTATTAAGTTGCATGTTGTATTTGGTGGCAAGCATTGGTCCTTGACTGGAATAAAGTATTCATTCATAGGAGTGAGGTCAGGCAGAAGTCCTGTAGTAACTTTTCAACATTTCTGTCGGAAGCCCTGTTTAATGGAATGCCTTTAATTCTGAACTATCTATCAGATCTCCAGTGGCCAATGAGAAGCCCTGCTGGGCAAAAGCCCTCTGACCCCGCCTACTTTCTAAAAACACTTGGTAGGTACAGAGGTGGGATCCAGCAGGTTCTCACCGGTTCCCGAGAGTAGGTTACTAATTATTTGTGTGTGCCGAGAGGGGGTTACTAATTGGTGATTTTGCCACGTGATTTTTGCCTTAGTTACGCCCCTCCTCTCAGCAGTAGCGCGCAGAACTTGAAGCAGTCTAGCAGGAGGTGCACCGGTGTGCGTGGCAGCCTGCGCCTGCGTGCATTCGTTTCCCGCCCAAGGACCGGCGCAGCGGCTGCGTCCTTGCCACAGCCCCGCCTAGGAATGCCCAGCCATGCCCCCATCGTGCCCCGGCAAGCCCCATTGGCGCTACGCCACAGTTTGAATCCCACCACCATGGGAACCTGTTACTGAAATTTTTGGATCCCACCACTGGGTGGGTGCTAGGAAAGGTGTTGGCAGAGTTCCGTTGACCCATCACCCCAGTAACTGATAAAAACATTGACAAATACCAGGTCTAGGAAGAGCTCTACAGCCCCTCCTACAGGTGAGGGTGGGAAGTGCCATGAAATCCCGGCTGACTAATGGAGACCCTGTTTAGTTTATAGAACAGTCCTCTAGTTTCATAGACTCATAGAGTTGGAAGAGACCCCAAGGGCCATCCGGTCCAACCTCATGCCATGCAGGAACACGCAATCGAAGCACTCCTGATAGATGGCTACCCAGCCTCTCTTTAAAAACCTCCAAAGAAGGAGACTCCACCACTCTCTGAGGCAGTGAATTCCATTGTTGAACAGCCCTGACGGTCAGAAAGTTCTTCCTACTGTTTAGGTGGAATCTCTTTTCCTGCACCTTGAATTCATTGCTCCTGGTCCTAGTCTCTGAAGTAGTGTAACCCCCATGCTCAGAATGGGTTGACCCAGTAAGGGGTGGAGACTGAAAGCAGCAAGAGGCTGCAGAGCTCATGTAGTTTGGAGGAGACAAGGCTACCAGACTCAGACCTTGATTTGTATAAGCCCTTAACACCTTGTTAAGGTAACTGCAATGTTGTTGGGAACTACTGGGAAGGGAGTTGTTTATTTTTTGCTCTGTTGTAAATATTGGAGTTTATTGTTTCAGGGTTTCTTTTTGTGGTTGTCATGGGCGAGAGTTCTCCTGGAAACCTTCATCATGTTGAATCCTGTTCATCAAGCCCTTGGAGTCTTCAGGAGCCAACCCACTTGCAAAGAAGAATTGGACTTGGCAGTATCAGAAGACTGTAAATATAAGGACTTGAAAATGCAACCTGAACAGGACCTTGAAGTGTGACGTTAAATGTTGATGTTTGATGTTATATGTTAAGAAAGTAAACCATTTTGTTTTTTTAAAATTTGTTGTTGCAAACTCATTCCAAGTTCTGCCCCACAGAACCCACAGATAGAGGTTACAGTAGCAGAAAACAAGCTTGCTCCCTCTTTGACATGACATTCCTTCAAATACTTAAAGTTGGCTAATGTCCCCCCATAACCTTCTTTGAAGAGATAGAAAAAGTGCAGAGAAGGGCAATGAGGATGGTTGAGGGACTGGAGCACCTTCCTTATGAGGAGAGGCTGCAGCGTTTGGGACTCTTTAGTTTGGAGAGGAGACGTCTGAGGGGGGATATGATGGAAGTCTATAAAATTATGCATGGGGTAGAAAATGTTGACAGAGAGAAATTTTTCTCTCTTTCTCACAATACTAGAACCAGGGGGCATTCATTGAAAATGCTGAGGGGGGGAGGATTAGGACTAATAAAAGGAAACTCTTCTTCACGCAACGTGTGATTGGTGTTTGGAATATGCTGCCACAGGAGGTGGTGATGGCCACTAACCTGGATAGCTTTAAAAGGGGCTTGGACAGATTTATAGAGGAGAAGTAGATCTCTGGCTCCCAATCTTGATCTTCCATGATCTCAGATTGCAAAGGCCTTAGCAGGCCAGGTGCTCGGGAGCAACAGCCGCAGAAGGCCATTGCTTTCACCTCCTGCAGGTGAGCTCCCAAAGGCACCTGGTGGGCCACTGCGAGTAGCAGAGTGCTGGACTAGATGGACTCTGGTCTGATCCAGCAGGCTAGTTCTTATGTTCTTATGTTCTTATATTCTTCAGACTAAACACTCCCAGATCCCTAAGCCTCTCCTCGTAGTAGGGCATGGATTTCAGACCTTTGGCCATTTTGGCTGCCCTCCTCTGGACACGGTTTTTGAGGGAAGGGACAAAAAGATATGGTTTACCACTGGCTGTTTCTTCATAGCCGTCCTGGGCATCCTCCCATACCGCATCAGAACTAGAGCCAACGATGCTCAGCTTCGGAGATTTGACATCATCCACCTAGCTTGGGTGATTCAAGTCAGGACAGAAATCTCTCTTGAGACCTTCCTTTAACTGAGTAGTGGTCTCCGACCCACTGTGAATCCCCCGAAAGTAGTATGCTCCAGCCCAACGATGGCGAACTTTTTTGAGACCGAGTGCCCAAACTGCAACTCAAAACCCACTTATTTATCGCAAAGTGCCAACACGGCAGTTTAACCTGAATACTGAGGTTTTAGTTTAGAAAAAGTGGTTGGCTCTAAGGCGCGTGTTACTCGGGAGTAAGCTTGGTGGTCGTTGTTGGCTTTGCTTTGAAGCAACCATGCAACTCTTCCAATGGGTGAATCACGACCCTAGGAGGGTTTACTCAGAAGCAAGCCCCATTGCCAGCAACTGAGCTTACTCCCAGGTAAAGGATCGCGCTTTAGTTTTTTGCCTGAAAATCAGTGGGGTTTTACAGCGTTTAACAGGGTTACCTACACTGCTTCCCCAAAACTAGGTCTTAGGTTTAATGCTAATAATCAAGTCCAGCGGCCCAGGACAGCCTAGATGTGTGTGTGTGTGTGGGGGGGCGATTCCCCCCCCCACATGATGAACTCTGTTCGTGCGTGCCTACAGAGAGGGCTCTGAGTGCCACCTCTGGCACCCGTGCCATAGTTTCGCCATCACTGCTCTAGCCTACATTTGACCATCTTCATTAACCAAAATATTGCAAGGAACTTTGTCAAAGGCTTTGCTGAAATCAAGATCTATCCATATCATTCCCAGAGGCCCACTAAGTTAGTGACTTGATAGTAAAAAAAAGCAAGAGGTTTAGTTTGGCAGGATTTATTCTGGACAATCTCAGCTAGCGTCTATTAATCACTGCATTAAATGTTAACAGACATAAAGCTGCGTTCTGCTGAGTCAGCCCCTTTGGGGGCCTTGAATCACTCTCGTTCCCATTATCCGTCATCAGATCCTTCTCGCCGGAGATGCTGGGATGGAATTTGGATGCCGTTATCATGACATCCATCAGTCATCTGTTTTCTGAACTGGAAGAACCACCAACTCTTCAGCCTGTCCTCATAGTGAATTCCAGACTACTTACTTGCTACATAAAGAAGAATTATGCCCTTATATAAAGCCGTGGTGCGACCGCACTTGGAGTACTGTGTTCAGTTCTGGTCGCCACATCTCAAAAAGGATGTTGAAGAGATAGAAAAAGTGCAGAGAAGGGCAACGAGGATGATTGAGGGACTGGAGCACCTTCCTTATGAGGAGATGCTGCAGCGTTTGGGACTCTTTAGTTTGGAGAGGACATGGCTGAGGGGGGATATGATTGAAGCCTATAAAATTATGCATAAGGTAGAAAATGTTGACAGAGAGAAATTTTTCTCTCTTTCTCGCAATACTAGAACCAGAAGGCATCCATTGAAAATGCTGGGGGGAAGAATTAGGACTAATAAACGGAAACACTTCTTCACGCAACGTGTGATCGGTGTTTGTAATAGGCTGCCCTAGGAGCGGGTGATGGCCACTAACCTGGATAGCTTTAAAAGGGGCTTGGACAGATTTATGGAGGAGAAGTCGATCTATGGCAACCAATTTTGATCCTCCTTGATCTGAGACTGCAAATGCCTTAGCAGACCTGGTGCTCAGCAGCAGCAGCAGCAGAAGGCCATTGCTTTCACATCCTGCACATGAGCTCCCAAAGGCACCTGGTGGGCCACTGCAAGTAGCAGAGAGCTGGACTAGATGGACTCTGGTCTGATCCAGCAGGCTCTTTCTTATGTTCTTATGTTCTTAATTTCCTTTTGTCTGTCCTGAACTTTTTTTCTAGCATTTCTATAGGATTCCCAGAGTCCTGGTATTATGGGAGAGGAAGAAAAAAAACACCTCTATACACTTTCTCCGCTTCATGCCAAGTAAATATTCTACCGTTCTTTTGAGCCATTGAGCCTCTCCAACATTGTTTTCAAGATGCTTACAGACTGACCATTTTGCAGTTGTTTCTAGTTGTTGGAAGGGATGGGACTTTGTGCTGTCTCTTCACTTCAGACTTCAGAAGGGGACTTGACTAGTTAGAGAGATAGAGGGGTCGAGGCACTGGGAATCCTTTCTCAATAAAACTATAGCCATTCTATCCTATCTAGAAATGGAGTGTCCTATACCATTTGCGATCAGATTTGGAAAACTTGAAGAAGAAGAAGAAGAAGGAGGAGGAGGAGGAGGAGGAGGAGGAGTAGTTTGGATTTATCCCCTGTCTTTCTCTCCTGTAAGGAGACTCAAGGTGGCTTACAAACTCCTTTCCCTTCCTCTCCCCACAACAGCTCTTGTCAACAGCTCTTGTCAACACCAAACCATGTACAGCTCTTAACCATTCTTGCTGTTCTCCTAAGCATCAGGAGAATAGAATAATAATAGAATATTGTTAATATTAATTCTATTAATTAATAGGAGGAGGAGTTTGGGTTTATACCCCACCTTTCTCTCCTGTAAGGAGAGTCAAGGTGGCTTACAAGCGTCTTTCCCTTCCTCTCCCCACAACAGACCCCTTGTGAGGCAGGTGAGGCTGAGAGAGTTCTGAGAGAACTGTGACTGGCCCAAGGTCCCCACAGGAATGTAGGAGTGTGGAAACACATCTGGTTCACCCGATAAGCCTCTGCCGCTCAGGTGGAGGGGTGGGGAATCAAACCCGGTTCTCCAGATTAGAATCCACCTGCTCTTCACCACTACACCACGCTAGCACGCTTTAAAAGTATTTTTTGACCAACACAGCAGCACATGTCCTTGTTTAAATAGCAAACCTGCGTCACCTCTGAAAATGACTTTTCTACTGTGGGATGACTTCCTGGAGCCGCAGCGTGAGATATTCAATTGCATCAAAGCCAGTCTTCAGCTGGGATGAGCGAGGTGCGTCATTGTTTCCGAAGGGGAGTCTGAGCCTCGACAGGAGAGATGGCACGATTTGGAATTTCAAAGCACCGGGCAGCTGGGAACAAGTCCCACGTCCCCACAATGGGCCCAAAACACATGTCAGAAGGATAGAAGCAATTTATCCCCCAACCCAATAGGGTGGCGACCGCCGTGCCAATCGAGAGAGCCTTTTGATTCTGCTAAGTGGCAAATTGCTGCTTTCATGCAAAGGCTCCTGCCTGGGATTTAACCCACGACTTCAATTATGGCTCCTGCTCATCGTTCACTTGCGTCCCTCCGTCCTCTTGCTTTCCAAGAAGACTGGGCTGGATACTTCCTCCCCGCATTGCTGGAAATCCTCCTCTGGAAAAACAGCTCTGCACGAACAAGGGGGAGGAAAGGTAGCATCGTAGTGCACGATCTCCTCAGATCTCAGAAGGTTAAGTGTAACCTCTACCTGTGGGTTCTGTGGGGCAGAACTTGGAATGAGTTTGCAACAACAAATTTTAAAAAACAAAATGGTTTACTTTCTTTATAACATATAACATCAACATTTAACATCATACTTCAAAGTCCTGCTCAGGTTGCATTTTCAAGTCCTTATATTTACAGTCTACTGATACTGCCAAGTCCAATTCTTCTTTGCAAGTGGGTTGGCTCCTGAAGACTCCAAGGGCTTGGTGAACAGGATTCAACATGATGAAGGTTTCCAGGAGAACTCTCACCCATGACAACCACAAAAAGAAACCCTGAAACAATAAACTCCAATATTTACAACATAGCAAAAACAAACAACTCCCTTCCCAGTAGTTCCCAACAACATTGCAGTTACCTTAACAAGGTGTTAAGGGCTTATAGAAATCAAGGTCCGAGTCTGGTAGCCTTGTCTCCTCCAAACTACATGAGGTCTGCTGCAGCCTCTTGCTGCTTTGAGTCTCCACCCCTTTCTGGGTCAACCCATTCTGAGCATGGGGGTTACATAAGCAGCTCATACTTGGATGGGAGACCACCGAGGAAGACTCTGCAGAGGAAGGCAATGGCAAGCAGAGGCGTATCTAGGGTGGGATAGCTAGGGCATGTGCCCTGGGTGCCATTTGAAGGGGGCGCCATCGGCCACCCGCTCCCTCCTCGCCAAGAATTTTTCTTTGGATGGGCCCGGCAGGCTTGCCTGCAGTTTAAAGCTGGGCCTGGCCAAACAGTCCTGTTTTGAACTGCCAGCTAAGCCTGTTGACGCTGGGCTCAATCTAGCCAGTCCAATGTTTAACTACGGGATCCACCTCCAAAGTCCACGAGGGGGAGAAAAGGCAGGCGAGAGGGGTTTTCATTGCTTGTCCCAGGGCACATGCCCTAGCTACCCCACCCTAGATACGCGTCTGCTTGCCATTGGGCAGAAGGCCATTGCTTCCACATCCTGCACGTGAGCTCCCAAAGGCACCTGGTGGCAGTGGTGTACCTAGGCAAACTGGAGCCCTGGGCAAAATCTGAGTTTGATGGCCCCCCCCCAACAACAACAACAACCTTTATTAGGCATTGAAAGCAAGCAAGCAAGCAAGCAAGCAAGCATTGGCAGGAAGGGGGGGATTTAAAAGGAGAATCTGGGGAAATTTAGGGGGTGCCTGTTGTCA
>NW_025950653.1:0-13455 GCF_021028975.2 Sphaerodactylus townsendi
CTGTAAGGAGACTCAAAGGGTCTTACAATCTCTTTTCCCTCCCCCCCCTCACAACAAACCCCCTGTGAGGAGGGTGGGGCTGAGAGATCTCTGAAAACCGTGACTAGCCCAAGATCACCCAGCTGGCGTGTGTTGGAGTGCACAGGCTAATCTAGTTCACCTGATAACCCAACACAGCTCAAGTGGCAGAGCAGGGAGTCCAACCTGGTCCCCCAAATTAGAATGCACCTGCTCTTAACTACTACTCCACGCTGGCTCTCAATCAGTATGATGTAACGGTTAGAGTGCCAAGGCATTCTCATGATGTCACTTCCTGATTCTGGTATTAAGAGATTTACTGCCTCTGAATGTGGAGGTTTCCTTTAGTCACCATGGCTAGTAGCTGCTGATAGACCTATCCTCCACTAATCTGCCAAATGCCCTTTTACAGCTATCTGTGCTTATGGCCATTACTACATCCTTTGGTTCTGAATTTCGTATTTTAATTACTCATTGGATGAAGATTTTCATATCCTGAATCTATTGCCCATGAACTTCATGGGATTCCCTCAAGTTCTAATATTTTGTGAAGGAACAAATTTTCTCTCTATTCACCCTCTTTACCCCATGCATAATTTTATAAATCCCTTATCATGATTACCCTTAGTCATATGTTTCTCAACTGAAAAGTCCCAGACTCTTTGGATGCTTTTTTGGAATAGTAAAATTTTTGGAATACTAAAATTGATAAAAGTGTAGTTTAAAGACTAAGCCATCAATCTTGACTACTGAGTGTAATGAGATCTGTGCCTTTAAGAATAAACTGATGGGCAGAGTTAAGAGAACCAGGCTGGGAGTGTTGTCTGCAGAAAAACTGTGTACCCAGAAGGGAGTGCCTCCTCACGTGTAAACATGAGGAAAACCTCTGCAAGCCCACTGTGCAGAGAAGGTAAGTGTTCCATGCAGACTGTGCCAGTGCCTCCCTAAGTTCTTAGAGAGTTCTCTTAGCACCTTTTTAACTGGAGATTTCACAAATTGGACCTGTGACCTTCTGCATACAGGGCATATGCTCAGTTACTGAGCTGCAATCTTTTCTCATATGACTGTGCCATTTCATTTGGCTTACTTTTACTCCAGCATGCAATAACTGTATGCAGAGTTTTTCTTTTCTAGTGTACAGCAGGGAAATCAAGGCAAGTAAAACTATACATTGTATTCAAAGGCACAAAGAAAAGCAGTGTGTGTGACACAGATGGGAACTCAATCTGCATCTTTTATGGGCCAGAGGTTAACCACAAATCTCTTGTTGTGTCTTGCCAGTAACATCTTGAATTTGCCAATCTCATTTCCACAAGTTTTTCATTAAAATTTTGCCCCTTTATGCCTTGAAAGTCAGATAGACTGGATTTGGAACACACAAATGTGTTGGAACTTTTTGTGTCTTGGTTCAACAAAGAACCTTGTTGAACCAAGGTTTTCTTTGTAGCCCCCAAGATAAATCATCACTGGATTTTGGTGGCATCTTGTTATAGCACGTCACAAAGACCTCCTACCACTATTCTGCCCCGGACTACATTCTTAGTTTTTCCTTTTTTTCAGAAGCAGAGGCTACAGTGTCCAATTTACTACAATCCAATTTACTAAAGCGTTAGTTGATTAATCATTGTGAGGCCTCAATTATAACTGATAGAAATGCAAATGGCAGAGACGTTTAGGAATTTGTGTTGTTTTTGGTCCATTACTGTTACAGAGAATGCTGAAGAAACATTAAAAATGACCCTTCTTTCCAAAAATTACATTTAAAAAATTGTATTTTATTGTTCTTACAACTCTAACCCTCCATTATTCTCAATGAAAAGACAGGTGATAAATGCTGGAAATATTTACTGCATTTATTGCCTCTTTCTCATTGAGACTCATGATGGGTTGCAAAACAGGGCGGGGGGGGTGCAGTAAAACTAGATTACATAATTAAAGTACACAAGAATAAAAACAGTATGATACACAGCCTGGATTTCACAGATTACAGGATCCATTTAACCAGAGCTAATTCACACTTTCAGAATGTCAAACGGACAGTCGCATACAAAGTTGCTTTCCACACAGTAAGTCTCAAAATCGGCTAGTCCTGCATCATGAGCTCTGACTAGTAGAAATTTGGCAGGAGTAAGATCTCCAGCAGAGAAAGGCTCTTCCCAACATCTGCTACCTCTGGTTCTTTAACTGAAGATGCCGAAGACTGAACCTGGGATCTTCAAACCAAAGGCTGTATCATGGAGCCGCCTTCCTTTCTTCTTCTTCTAAAGTGACTTCCCATGGTCATTGGCAGAGAAATGTCTTCCTTTACATTTGCTACCTGAAGCTTCTTTTAACTGGAGACGCCTGGAATAGAACCTGAGGCCTTTTATACCCAAAGCAGCAGATTAAACACCCAGTACTGAACTAACTGAAGTGTAGTCAATTGATTGTTTAAAAGGATTTTTAAAAAATTGACTGAAAGCTCTTCTCTTTATTCATCAGACTCTGGGTGTGTATACTCTCTAAAATTAATGTGGAAAGTTACTTCAAGACGAGGGCTCAAGTTGCAGCAAAGCTTTTAAGTTGGATATTGGGAAAGAGTTCCTATCTCATAGAATATCAGCTGAAGGAAACTTTAAAGCCTCCTTCCTGGGAGGTCTCTAACAGCCTGTTCACGTGACCTTTCTTGGCTCAGTTTGGCTGTGGTAAGCCAGCTGTCATTGTTTCAAGTGAGAACTTGCTGACTTGCAGCGGGGAACGTACTGACTTGCAACTTGGATGTGCGTCGAGACAATCACATGACCAGTTTAGCATGTAAGAAATTACTCAGAAATAATTGGTAGAGGATACCAGATGTACTGGGAACGGTCCAAGTTGAGGGAATCTTGCCTGCAGTGGATTGGGCAAGAGGAGCATAAATATTATTGCATTATAACAATGGCACAATAATAGACATTTGTTAACTATAAAATTGTTATTGCCAAAGGAAGCTGCCAACAAGATCCAGGCAAAATTTAGAATCTGTAAAGGGAGCCCAACGCTAACCTATGCCCACCTTGATTTGGTGTTAAGTTCCTCTATCCAATTGTAGCAAACTGAAAGCAGTATGTGCTTGCTGAGTTCCAGCTAACAATTTGTCAAAAAGCAACTGCTGAAATAGCAGCAAGACACAACTGAGTTTACATATAACCCTGTGCAGCGCTCTGTCCCAAATAACTTTAATAATAGGCAGTGTATGCTGGAGGAGGGGAGGAATCTATTTATATAGAGTATGAAGCTGTGGTTTCAGTTAACGCATCCAGACTGAATGTGGCCATCAGTAGTAGAATGACAGCTGGCCAGCCAATTAGGTGAAGGTCAGTGCATTGCGTCTTACTGAGTGAGTATAAAAAGGTAGGGCAGCGAATGTGAGAGAATGAAGGCATTCATGTTAAAATGGACATAAAATATGTGTGATAGGCTGGGGGTGGAGAGGACCTGGCTTAATTAGTCCCTCAAAACATGACTAGGTTTCTTTATATCATTAGCTTCCAGAACAGCTGTCTTTTATTAATGCAGTTTGGAGATGGTTCATTATAGTCTTTTCTCTGATCTATTGTTCGAGTGCTGCCAGTAAATGTGCAGATGTGGGGGAACAGAGTAAAAGCTAGTTCAGTCATTCCATGAGATCCGGACCAAAACAGCTGAGAGCACAAAATGGTACCTCTTTTGGTGGGAGGGGAGAGGAAAAGCACAAGAAGAAAAGAATGAAAACAACATATTTTACTTTGAAAGCTTTGAAGATGAATTTATCTTCTGCGGTTTCCAGCAAGCTCAGTTTTATCAGGATCTTTTGGCTGGTACAAGATTTACATATTTGTAAACCCAAATTTGCTTGAAAAGGTCTCTAGCTTTCATTATGAACATTTTCTATATATATATATATGTTGGGAAATGAGAATAGCATTTCCATGTGGTACCAGTGTGCACATCAAGATTTTTAACCAGGCACAGAGTATGCCAACAGCTTTGTGCCCCCCTCCGTGGCACTTGCAGGTGGTTTTAGTGGCCCTCCATGGTGGTCAAATGTGGTGCAGTGTGCTGCACCAACATTCCTGCCACCACCCCCCCCCACCAGTGTAGCAGAGGTGGTCCAGAGGTGTGGCTGGGAGAGGAGCCAGCACTAGTCAGCTTCCATCTGGCTGTTGCTTCTATTATGCTGGTGCCTGGGACTTTGGATGAAAAGGTGGCGCAAGTCCATTAAGTCCAGTGGGGGCTTTCCAGCAGTGGGGAGGCTTTTTTTGTGTTTTTTGCCTCCCCACACTGCCAAAAAAGCCCCCTTGGGAACAGTGAGGCAGCTGCAGCACTGCATCCAGGCGCCCCACCCTTTCAATGGGGCTGTAAATGTCATTCTTCATAGAACAGATGAAGGTAGGGCCAATGCAGAGTTGCTTGGATGACACATCTTCCCTTGACTAATTTTCAACTGAACTTCAGACCTGGTTTGGGGACTGAAACAGCTTTGTAGCTGAACAAGATAAACTGTCTCTTAGGTGACTCGTTTAGATTGTTCAAGGGTTTTTGACACACAGTAGAAAATGTTATATTGTTATCACATTTGGAGACTAAAGTTGGAACTGGGCTGGTTCTCTGATGGTTTTCCTCTGATGGTTTCCTCTAACTCAGCAGGACACAGAGCATTTTTCTTGCAGAAGCAGATTTGTCCTGTCTCTGGGATTTCTTCTGTCGAGACTCTCAATGGTCAATTCTCTCACCTCTTTTTCTTCCATATTTATGTTAGGCTGCTGACTACTCTCCATAGTTTCATGCTTGGCTGTCACCACTATGCATATATCAGACATCTCTTTATTACTTTGTCTAGTCTCCATAAGAGGCTGCGTATGCTCCAAAAAATGGCTGATAGAGAACTAGTTGAAATCTAGTCAAGATGGAGATGATATTAGTTGGGCTGATGTTCTGATCAGGACAACCCGAAATAAGGGTCAGTATCTTTAGCAGGTTATGTAGTGCTGTTTGATGAAGCCTTACTATTACACAAGCAGATTTGCACAATTGATAGGAACATATTTCATTTACACCTTATTCATAACTTGTCTCCCAATTTGGACTCTTCTACTTGAGACATGCTCATGTAATCTGAATGTTGGCTATAACCCAAAGTTGCTGGGGTGCCCTTCAGGTCAACTCAAATTTCAATTGAAGCAATCTGCTTTGAACACGTAACACCCGTTTTGAAACAATTGCATTAGCTGCCTGTTTGCTACTGGACTCAACTTAAGCTTTTCACAACCTGGAACCCAAGTGTCTGAAGGACTGATAGGCCATTTATGCACTTGAGGTCTCCTTCACATTGAGCACACATTCCCTTCAGGTTTGATTCTCAGTTCCACACATGTTTTGTACTCTTCAGAACTCACTGCACTGTCAAATTAGAGAATCCCTGTGGTTTCCCAAACCTGTTAAGTGTGACTTTTTCTCTACTTTCTCAGGGAAACTGGAAGAGATAACTGTGCTTTGATTTTTCTTTAGGTTTTCTTGCTTCTCTCTGCCTTTTCCTACACAACAGCAGTTTCTCCCATTCTTGTGGTGTGCAGGGCCCAGTCCATAACACTCCTTCATGGTAGCCTTTTCGCAGCTAAGTTTGCTCTCTGACACAGATTCTCTGCATCACATGTAATTTCTCATTATGCTTTCTCATTATGGTATAATAGCTCTACTCCTATTAAACCCAGGAGGTTAGTCATGTTCTCAAGGACAAAGGCCACTTATTATTACATGGAAATAATATTACAATCTCAACAGGAAATGGTCAGGACATAAGGGGTGTGTTCAGAACAACTTAAAAAAATCTCATCTGGCCAAACCAGAAGTTCATGTGGAATTCAGATTATGGTCATTATAACGCTACAGTGTTTCCTATTTTGGTCAAAATCTGAGAGACATTAAAGACTAGTCTTTATAGGTCTTTATAGGTTTATAGTCACTTTATACTCAGGTGATGACAATCAAGTGACTATATTTTCTATCATGAGAACTTCTGCTAATATTGCTTATATAAAAGGGAAAACATTTCACAACTCAGACCCCAATTTTCATAAAAAATTTAGTCCAAAATCCAATATAAGCCCAGTTGTACTGGCCTGTACACTACACCAGCACAATTCCAGAAAATGACATGTTGTGAGGAGAGTACACCACAAGACTGTCTCCAAGTTTTGGAGGCTTCATACAAGATGCCCTCCAGTGGCATCAATGCCAAGCAGAGCCATACCTTATTTTCCTCTATTGCATCTGATCTCCCCACTCATATCCTATATGACCTACCCTTCTGGGGTCATTGAAGTGCCATGGCACAGAGTGGTAAGCTGTAGTAGTGCAGCCAAAGCTCTGCTCATGATCTGACTTTGATCCCAATGGAATTCAGTTTCAGGTAGCCGGCTCAAGGTTGACTCAGCCTCCCATCCTTCTGAGGTCAGTAAAATGAGTATCCAGCTTGCTGGGGGTAAAGTGTAGATGACTGGGAAAAGCGATGGCAAACTGTCCTGTAAACATACTCTGCCTAGTAAATATTGTGATATAACATCAACTCGTGGGTCAGTAATCACCAGGTGCTTGAACCTTTATCTTTTATCTGGTGAGCAGCAGTGGCGTAGGAGGTTAAGAGCTCGTGTATCTAATCTGGAGGAACCGGGTTTGATTCCCAGCTCTGCCGCCTGAGCTGTGGAGGCTTATCTGGGGAATTCAGATTAGCCTGTACACTCCCACACACGCCAGCTGGGTGACCTTGGGCTAGTCACAGCTTCTCGGAGCTCTCTCAGCCCCACCCACCTCACAGGGTGTTTGTTGTGAGGGGGGAAGGGCAAGGAGATTGTAAGCCCCTTTGAGTCTCCTGCAGGAGAGAAAGGGGGGATATAAATCCAAACTCTTCCTCTTCTTCTTCTTTTACCTGGGGTCATTGAGGTTGGACTAAAAGAAGCCAGAAAGTTGTTGCTGTTCACTTTCCAGTGTCTTTTCACCCATCAAGCATGATATTGTTCTAGAGATCTCTGATATTGTAGGAACCTCTGGGAGAAACTCAAATTTCTTGGTTGAAGAAGCATCTGCTGCAAGCAGTGAAACATGAATGACTTAAGTGGATGTGGTTTATCACTGCTTTCTCCTTACCACTGTCCCCAGGAAATGGGAACTCATCCCAGAGACCCCTATGACATCAAAGTCTTCTGTTTCTTGATGGGAGAGTTGCCCAGAGGAAACAAAGCTTATATGAAAAAAACATGTTTCATTGCATCCTGCAAGAACCACTTCCATCAGCAAATGGACGATCATCCTACAAGTCTTGTGATATCACATCTCATGCAGTGTCCTATTTCTGCGTAAAGCTTGCTTTCTAGTTATACTTTTTCCCCTAGTTATTTTTCTCTGCTTGTATCTGAGGCTGAAGGTGTTCTATGGATTTGTATATACCGGTAGTCATAAAGTGCTTACCTATTGATTGTACTTCTTTGGTTGGAAAAATAATTAAAAAATGATTTAATGTAGTGGCAATACCCACCAAACTGAGTAACAACCTGGAACATGTGACATAATGTTTTTTAAACAATTTTTAATTAATATAAACAAGTCATACCAGAATAGAAGCGCCTGTGCACATTCCTGCTTACAACACATAAGCAATAATTCTGCTAGGAATTTGCACTTGATTTGATGATTTTAACTGTAAGGGATTTCACTTGCAGGTGATTTCAAATTCCAGAGGGGTAGCTATATTAATCTATTGCAACGGGAAAAGCTTTGAAGCATTTTACATGCAAACAAGTTTATTATGCTTATGTCTGAAATTCAAACTGTATTGTGTGGATTTTAAAGTGAGTGACAGTAATGGAAGTATCATCTGATCTAGGTTAGATAAGTGTGGGAGAACTAATATGGATGTGACAACTCTCTGGTCCAATTCTGTAATGTTCTGTAAACTTTGCATTTGGCAGGATTATGAAAAGGAAGCTGCATAATATTTGTATTATGGGCTTGACCAATGCTGTTAATATTCTTTTTCCCCCCTGTTAATCTCATTCTCATACATGAAGTTCCACTTCCCCTGCTTAAGGGAAGCTTGCTCCTTGACCTCAGGGCACTACTTTAGCAAGTATCCCTCTAGGGGTTTGAAGGGTGGATCTGCGCTGTCTCTTCCTCTGATGGAGCGATAAAGCATCTGTCATCTTGCATCCTATTTTACTGCAGTTTAACCATGTCATGCCAGCAACAGTGTGTTGTGGCTGAGACACTGTCTAGCTGATATGGCCTATAATTTAATGAAGGAAGATTTGAGAAAACTTTATTTGAAACCTTAGCTCAGTCACACTTTTGCAACATGACTTTAAATCGAGGTGGAAGATGCAAATTAATCATGGAAATGAATGCTGTGGCAGCGCATGTTCAAATTTCAGAATCAAAGTTCTCTGAGTTAAATCAAAGTTTCACAGAGAGGTATAATCTGAAACAGTAGAAGAACAGAATGGAGGGGATCCGATTATCCCTATGCCAGACAAATGTGATCAATGTTTGGAAACTCAAAAGTAACCTACTCATGTGAATGTGACTTTGACCTTTCAGTCGTATGTTTGAAAAACGGAATAAGTGGGCTTGATCCAGCCAGCTTTTTTTTTTGCTCAGTCTTACCTAATTTCCCTCCCTGCTGTAGCCTCTGTTGCTGAGGGCTTCTGTTCACAAAAGGTCAATGATCTGCAACATAGCAATTTTGGATGATCCTCCTTATTCTATCAACAGAAAAAGCTGATTGGATCTAATTGAATATCTGGTTTGGGGCATTCACAAAGTTCACCCAGTAGTGTTATCTTTCCTATGAGGATTCATGCGAGTTCAATTATCATCCTGTTTTGATCACTCCCAGTGACATCTACGTATATAACCCATTTCATCAATATTTTTTCACACTAAAATGTGACCAAGAAACAGATCCTCAACAAGAACAATCTTGATTTTAATGCATGGGTTTCCAAGAGTTTGAACATATTTAGTTCCTATTGCTGCAATTATTCCCATAATTTTATCCTTTGCAAGATAAAATCACTTTGTGAGTCCTGAGCACCCATTGGCTGGTGGTTTGTTGTTGGACATACCAAACCTGTAGTGAATGTTGTGTATGGACTGATGCTGACGAAGAGTTTCTCTGACCCTGAACTCATTGCTGCAGACCCTACACATCTGATCCTGTGGGGGCAACCAATCCAGTTTAATACTGAAGTGCCGATAAGGACTATGTTGATCCTTCTTGAGGGAATACAGTCCTTGAAACAACATTCTGCCTTCCCCTGTAATTGCAGTTGTTCTTAATCATCATTAGTCTGTTTTAATTCCATAAAATCAGTGGTGGGCCATTCATGACTAATAGGTGTCCTGGTTAGATTGTTAGATTAAAACATGAGACCTAAGTTTGAATCAGGAAATTCTTGGCCCAGTTATTCTCTTCTCTCAGCCTCACTTACAGTAAAAGTAAAATGGAAGATCTGGAGGAAGGTGGGATAACAATATAAATAATAAATAAAAATTGCTTTCTCTACTACGCTTGAAGCCTTCTGGTTCCATTTGGAACACAAGGAAGATTGGAATGAACGCTTTTAACATAATTTGAAAGGTAGCACTAAAGAAGCGAAAAGATGGGAAGAGAAGCAACCTTGAATTTCACACCCAATTCTTTTACAAAAAATCATTTCAAGTGCCAAATGGTTTCTTGTTCTTTTCCTTCCTTAGCCTTGGGTTGGGGTGGGGAAGAGAAGCAGGAAGTGTGAGAGCCAGGAAAATTTTAGGTGTTTTTTCTTGTCACACAACAGAGCTAAAAAAGTCAAGAACTCTGGTCAACCTTTGGTTCCGAGCCATATCAAATAACCTGCTAATGCCCACTCATCTCAGCCCTGATGGAGAACAGTGATCTGACTATTGTTGTTTCTGATGAGAAAAAGTTAAGCATCAAGAAATGCACGAAATTGAGGAGCAGGAAAAATAGTCTGGATGCTTTTATGATGCTCTGAGCTCCAAGGGTAGATCAAAGGCTTTAAGTAAATGCGTTGGGCTGCCACTGAAATTAGCAGCCTATCAACTCCTTCTCTCCTAATTTAGGTTTTTGAGGCATAAAATGACCTTATACTGCTGCAAACAGCAGCTGAGGAAATGGGGTGGCAGTGGGGAACTTTTACTGTGGTGCATTATGTATTGTTAGGTGACACAGGTAATCACAGAGTGCATTATGTATTGTTAGGTAACACAGAGGGTGAGGAAGAGACACAGGGTTGCTGTTTTCAGTGGCAGTCACACATCTCTGGTCATGTCTAACCCCTGCCTAAGTCCCTGGACTTCTGCAGGGAATGACAGCATCTTTAGGTAGTAAGCAGAATATTGTCGAAGGCTTTCACGGCCGGAATCGTCAGGAGAGAATGCTGCTAGAACACGGCCATACAGCCCGGAAACCACGCAGCACCCCAGTAAGCAGAGTGTCATGAAAATGCAGTTAGTCTAAGGCATTTTGATATTTCAGGCCAAATATTGCATTGGCCACCAAATGGGAAGATAAGAACAAACAGGAGCCTTGTTGTATGTAAACTGAATACATTTTTATTGTTCAGATAACAGCGCCATATGGTTATGAGAGAAAAAGTGGTAAAGAGCAAGGTTGCAAGGTCATAAACTCAAAGGACACAATGACTGATATTATTATGCAATAATACATTCCGTATTATGTATACAAGTGTGAAGATTAGCTTTTTGTTTCCTCAGTGGATGCTTATTGGCAGAAGATTTTCTTTAATGGTTTTTATAGGCTGACAGCTACTCATTGTTGCACACACCTACCAACCTGGGTGTGTTCTGAGACCAAGATGCTGCCTGTGTGAGTTGGTTGAGAGAGAAACTATTTGGAAGGTGAGGCAGTAACAGTTTTAATGCAGAGGGAATCTTCACAGAGCTGAAATCAGACATAGAAAGCATTGTGATCCAAGTGGTCTGTATTTTCTTGTCCCTCTCCTGAAGAAATCACTGCCCCTGTTTTGTGTTCATCTTTGTCCTTTGACGATGCCTTATTTCAATTTTCTGAGTGTGAGGTGCTAGCGGTCTCACCATTTAGGGTTCAGGGTCTTTTGCAACATCTCTTTGAGGGTAGGATGCATCTTATATTTTATACCTGCAAGAAATTGGGTGTATGTGAACAGTGTTGCACCGTGTAATGCACAGCCTGCTATTTTACACAATGCAGCTGCTGAGGTATGCTTTGAAGTGCTAAAAACAATCGTGCTTTTGCAAGTATGTCTCCAAATAGAACAAAACGCTGCCAGTGCCAGGAATAATGTCTGTGTGAGTCTAAGGGCACGATGTGAACAACCACTGGCGTCTTATCCCTCCCACGTGACTGACCCACGACAATACAGGGTGTACATGTTAGAGAGACTTAATGTGGTACTCTTGGCGATACTGTATGGGAGATTCCAGAAAACACAACTTGAAGCTAGATTACGCCCCTGTGGCCAGAGTTATGTGGAATCAGTTATACATGCCCTTTTGCACTGCCCCTTTTATCAGATGATTTGATCAAAGCTTATTAGTCCATTTTTAGTTAGTAGAGAGTGGCAATCAGGTGAGAGTAAGATTTAGCTGCCAAATTTTTCAGCAAGCATTGAGGATTTGTGAAGGCCATATAACACCATTTTAACTGTTAAATACAGATGTGATTTTATATTTCTGTATTCTTTCAGAAACCCCTTTTATATGCCAGTAAAAGTGTTGAATTTGTACACTGCCAGTGGATTTAAAAATTCTGTTTTTGTAGAATACACAAATGCAACATGTGGAGTATTCAGCAGTGTATGTGTGAGGTCTTGGGTAGTGACCCGTCTTGTGCAGAGTTCTTGAATATAAATTCTTGAAACAAATAAATAGCGGCCCTTAGTGTGACTGTTCAGGGGTTACAACCATGTCCCCATTTCTCTCTGTGAAATATCGGAAAGCAGGTTGGAGTGTGACCAGTGAGAAAGGTCTCCTGTTCCCCTGGAATCTCTGCAAGGTTTTGTTTTAAGCATGCAAGAATAAGTTCTCAATCTTAGCAGTGACACTCATGGATTTACTGAACCAGGAATGCTTCAGAAATCAGCCTCCTATGCATAATATCATCCTTGTAAACTGATTAGCAGCAGAGAAGCAGGACTCTGGTTATCAAGTGTCATTCATTAGCTTGCCTTGTGTCCTTCAGGGCACGCAAACCAATGGAGTTTAAATAATTCAGCCCGCAGGCTTTAGGGAGACAGGTAGTATTTCAAATATGTTCCCTTGTGGTAAACCACCCGCGACTACTAGTTTGTAAAGCTGTTTAAGGCGAACTGGAATACAATAAAATGCTTTTGTTAAAAAAGCCGCAGCAAAGACAATTTGAGTGTGGCTGTTTTCAACTTCTTGCAGCAGGCTGATAGGCCTAATTCTGGTTGAAAAAAAGACTTTCGCATCTGGACAACTGAATGATGGGTGCATGGAGCTACTGTGGTGTAAAAGAATCTATGAAACCATTGGTTTATAACTCACAGCTGTCACAGACTCACTCAAGCTTATCTCCCTATTTGCAAGTTGAGGATGGTTACTGGACTACTTTACATGGCTTTTCCACGGGTTTTTTTGCCATTAAGTAACAGCTAACTTACGGCAACTCCACGAGGTTTTCAAGGCAAGAGGTGTTCAGAGATGGTTTTCTGTTGGTTGTTGCTGCATTACACCCCTGACATTCCTTGGAGGTCTCTCATCCAAATATTTGCCAGAGTTGAGGCTGAGTGTGTGTGACTGGGCCAATGTCACCTAGCAAGTTTCTATGGCAGAGTGGAGATTCAAACTTGGGTTTCCCAGATCCTGGTCTGACATCTTAACCACTATACCAGGGGTCTGCAACCTGCAGCTCTCCAGATGTTCATGGACTACAGTTCCCATCAGCCCCTGCCAGCATAGCCAATTGGCTATGCTGGCAGGGGGGGAATGGGAATTGTAGTCCATGAACATCTGGAGAGCTGCAGGTTGCAGACCCCTGCACTATACCATACTGTCTCTCTTCCTATGGATTACAAAAAGTTATGTGTATGAAGTACTTTGAACCTTGGAAACACTGTATAAGTGTAAAATATTGTGAAGGAATATGTATGTCACAATTCATATTTAGTTTGCTGTCTATTTTAACTCCGATTTGAAGTTTTTATGCTTTTAGCTGGTTTGAATTTTTTCAAATGTATTTTATCTAAATTGGATTGGATTTTAATCATTATAATTGTTTTAATTGTTTGTTTAATTGAATTTTATGTGTAATTTTATATGTTGTTTACTGTTGTAAGCTGCTCTGGACCCTTGTGGAGAGAGCGGCATATAAACAGAAATACATACATACATACATACATACATACATACATACATACATACATA
>NW_025950654.1:0-13454 GCF_021028975.2 Sphaerodactylus townsendi
AAGAAGAAAAGAAGAAAAGAAGAAAAGAAGAAGAGTTGGATTTATATCCCCCCTTTCTCTCCTGCAAGGAGACTCAAAGGGGCTTACAAACTCCTTTCCCTTCACCCCCTCACAACAAACACCCTGTGAGGAGGGTGGGGCTGAGAGAGCTCCGGAAAGCTGTGACTAGCCCCAAGGCCACCCAGCTGGCGGGTGTTGGCGTGCACAAGCTAATCTGGTTCACCAGATAAGCCTCCACAGCTCAGGCGGCAGAGCGGGGAATCAAACCTGGTTCTTCAGATTAGAGTGCACCTGCTCTTAACCACTACACCATGCTGGCTCTCAGGAGGGGATCTCAAGCACCTTTCAACGGGGCAGGAGTTGCTGGTGGATCTGGCCCCTGGGGCAAGGAACAGCCCCAAGATGCGCCCCCCCATCCGTGCCCACTAATGTATGATCTGTGGTGGTCTCACTTGATGGAATGGCTTGCTGGATGAGATTAGGAACACGCTCCCATCCTCCTGACTTTCCACACACTTTGCAAAACCGCAGTATTTTTTAAAACTGGTAGTAGGGCTGGGTTGGCACCCTGCAGGTGGTACGCTGGAATTCTCCTGGGATTATAAGAAGAGAAGAAGAAGAGTTTGGATTTATATCCCCCCCTTTCTCTCCTGCAGGAGACTCAAAGGGGCTGACAATCTCCTTGCCCTTCCCCCCTCACAACAAACACCCTGTGAGGTAGGTGGGGCTGAGAGAGCTCCGAGAAGCTGTGACTAGCCCAAGGTCACCCAGCTGGCGCGTGTGGGAGTGTACAGGCTAATCTGAATTCCCCAGATAAGCCTCCGCAGCTCAGACGGCAGAGCGGGAAATCAAACCCGGTTCCTCCAGATTAGATACATGAGCTCTTAACCTCCTACGCCCAGAAGAAGAAGAAGAGTTTGGGTTTATACTCCACCTACAAAACTCATGACCACATGAAGCTTAGTTCTAAAGGGGGCTAGATAAATTGAAGCCAGAGGAATGGCTTACCCAGAGCTATCAGCTGCGACGCTTCAGTCGAACCTCCAGTCCCAAGGCAGTTTACCTGAAGGGGCAGTTGCAAGCAAAACGGAGCAGGGGCACCTGCTTTCTTCACGTCCAGCTTGTAGGATCCTCAAAGGTTATTTGAACGGCCCTTCCCGCAAGAATCGCTTAACGGGCATTTGCACTGGGCATCGGCACTGATGTAAGATTGTCACGATCCATCTGGGGCAGGGGTCTGCAACCTGTGGCTCTCCAGATTGGCCATGCTGGCAGAGGCTGATGGGAATTGTAGCCCATGAACATCTGGAGAGCCGCAGGTTGCAAACACCTGACTGGGGAATCCATTGGTGTGAATGGTTTATGCTGTCCTTCCCTCCAAACTCTGCGTGACATAAGGAACCTCTCCCATCCCCCATTTTATCCTCACAACAATCCTGTGAGGTTGCCCAGGCTGAGATGGAATAACTGGTCAAGGCCCACCAGTTTCAAGGCTGAGTAAAGATTTAGTTACCGTATATACTCGTGTATAAGCCGAGGCACCTAATTTTACCACCAAAATCTGGGAAAACTTATTGACTTGCGTATAAGCCGAGGGTGGGAAATTTAGCAGCTACTGGTAAATTTCAAAAATAAAAATAGATACCAATAAAGTAAAATAGATACAGTGGTACCTCCCTTGGGGTTTGAGGAAGCCCAGCCAGCCGGAGGCAGAGGGAGCTCCTTATTTGGGCAGTGACATCAGGGGGAGTCACTGCCCAAATAAGGAGCTCCCTCTGCCTTCCGGCTGGGGTTTGAGGGAGCTCAGCAACAAGTGGCTTGTGCAGTTGCACAGAGGTCGTCCCAGCCGGCCCCCAGCCTCGGCAGAGGCCTGAAGAGCCCCCCACTCTGGGGGTTCCCCCTTCACCCTCCTGGGAGGGCAGCAACAAGCGGCTTGTGATTGCTGGTAAGTGGTGACTCACGTATAAGCTGAGGGGGAATTTTTCAGCCTTAAAACAAGGCTGAAAAACTCCGCTTATACGCGAGTATATACGGTAGGTGATTTGTTTACTTTTCCCTATATGACCGCTCTCAGTTGAGTTACTGTTTGTTGTTGTTATGTCATCCTGTTCTATGGATTTAGGGTTGGGTATTGTTTTGTGGTTTTAGCTGGATTTAAATGGTTATGGTAGTTGTGGGTTTTCCGGGCTGCGTGGCCGTGCTCTGGTAGATCCTGTTCCTAACGTTTCGCCTGCATCTGTGAACTTCTCTCTGTGATACACCTCTGAAGATGCCAGCCACAGATGCGGGCAAAACATTAGGAACAAGATCTACCAGACCATGGCCACACAGCCCAGAAAACCCACAACTACCAGTTGAATCCGGCCATGAAAGCCTTCAGCAATACATTAAATGGTTAAGTTTGCTTGGTTTATACACCGCCCAGAGACCTTCGGGGGTGGGCGGTCTATTAAATTTAATGACTAAATAAATATATTGATAGACAATTTACAGATTTATATACTATATATTTTTCTCCCCCCGCCCCCCCCGGGTCTCTTTTTTGTTTTTAACTTTCTGGTTCTCTCTTTTCCCTTTCCTTTCTATCATCCTTTTTTTTAGTTTGTATTCTTTTTATTTCTTCAACATTCTTCTTAATGACTTTTGAATTGTTATTCAGATTGTTGTTCTTTTTCTTTTATTATTCTTTTTTGTATTTTTGGACATTTAATAAAGTTTTGATTAAAAAAGAAGATGTGTTTCTCTCTGTGGCACAGTGTGTAAGTTTTCATTGTAAATATGGTATTTTAACTGTGTTGTGTCCTGTCCTGGGCCCGACTTGGTCCAGAGACGGCGTGCTAGAAATCGAAACAAACTCAAGCCCAACAGCACCTTAGAGATCTACAAAATTTTCAAGGTATAAGCTTTCGAGAATCAAAGCTACCTTCATCAGACAAAAGAGAGCTTTGACTCTCTTATACCTTGAACATTTCTCTGGCTGGTTGAATCCAGCTCTCAAAAAACAGCCATAAACATCGGGGCCTGAGTTAATACCGACAAAGCTTTCCCATGTCCCCGGGCGCAGGCCATTTAATCATGTGGGGGGCGCCGGGCACCAGCTGGATCCTTGTGGGACCTGGCCGGCATCCAGTGGCTCCCTCCGTGCTGCTCAGGTGGGCGCCGTGGTTGTAGGTCGGCTCCTGTACCCCAGCGCCCACCTGAACTGCCAATCACTGAGCTATTGTGAGGCGGTGGAGCACAAGGCGGGGGGGGGGGGGCGCTGGGAGCCGGTCACACCCCAGGTACCATTTTCAGCTGGTACCCCTCTGGGCCTTCTGCCTTTACATCTGGAATCCCCCCCACCCCCCTGCAAAAAGGAACACAGGTGGAAGTCAGGCAGAGAAAATACATAACCATCTTTATTTACAGAACAAAGAACATTGAAACAAAATGAACAAAGGAACGCAACCACGGGGGGTGGGTTAGGGTTTGGATGGACATCCGACTCCATATTGCACAATCTGAGCCCTGGCAAAACACACGGGGTGGGGGAGCCCTGGGCGACCAACGTGGCACCCCAGTGCGACTCATATCCCCGCTCTGCTTCATCCTACCGAGCAGCCCGGAGCACCAGAAGAAACGAGTCTCTACAACGGGCTGGCCCTCCCCAGCCCTCTGGGTGGAGCTGAGCATAGACGGAAGGGCCGAAAGGGACGAAGAGAGCAGAGCCCATACCCCGTTATCACTTATAGGGCCTGTCATCTTTAGGATTTCAGCACAAGCAGCAAAGGTGGGAACAGACACAAAAAATGGGCTTCGGTAATAAATAAATTATAAAATAGCTTTTCTTTCTCGTTAAACACTGACTGGTAAAAAAATAAACCAACTTCGGGGGGGTCTGGGGACGGCTGCCCGCTCCCCGGTTAACTTGGCCGTGATCAGGGCCGACAAGACGGCTGGCCAGCTACCTTCCGGAAGTAACACCGCACAAAGACAGACGACTCTAGGGAGTGACCCGGAGCGGGGAGTAGTGAGGGAAGGGGCGGGGGTCTGGGCATGGCATGCACGTGCAGAGTGCAGTGCTGGGCGGGGGGGAGGGCGGGGCCAGAAGCCACACCCACTCCGAACCCCAATATACACGTGGTCCCCAAGATCCACTCGTCTATCCCACCACAGACAACCCTGCTGCCCTAAGAAGACCTGAAATCCCCCTCTTCTGTTGCTGAACCAAGAGGGGGAGGGCAGACCACGGTTGGCAGAGAACCACTTGCCCTAGGAGGGCTTGCTTGGCCCCACTCCCTACTCCCCACGGAGGTCGAGGCTCTGGGCACACCCACACGGAGGGGACGACCTCCACAGGCCACAGGTCACGGGAGGGCGACGCAGTCCCTGCTGTGCCCCCCCTTGCAATTTGGTATCGTTTCCAGTTCCATCCTGGGTTGTTCCTCTGTGGTAGGAGTCGCGCCAGGCAGCGGCAAGCGGGAAGCGCACGGAGGCGGCGGCTCCTGCTAGCACTCCAGATTGGCTCCGAAGCTCTTGCGGCAGTCGATGGCTTTGGAGGTGAGCGGCTGAGCCCGCTGCTGCTTCAGGGTCTCTTTGCCCAGGTTACTGGCGAGCTTGGAGAAGGCCGACTTGTACTTCTTATCGAAGTCCACTGAGGAGAGGGAAGGGAGAGAGAGAGGGGTGGTGGTGTCGGAGAGACCCCCATTCAGCGCAGTTTGCAGTGGGAGAGGTGGGAAAGAAGAAGAAGAAGAGTTTGGATTTATATCCCCCCTTTCTCTCCTGCAGGAGACTCAAAGGGGCTTACAATCTCCTTGCCCTTCCCCCCTCACAACAAACACCCTGTGAGGTAGGTGGGGCTGAGAGAGCTCTGAAAAGCTGTGACTAGCCCAAGGTCACCCAGCTGGCGTGTGTGGGAGTGCACAGGCTAATCTGAATTCCCCAGATAAGCCTCCACAGCTCAAGTGGCAGAGCTGGGAATCAAACCCAGTTCCTCCAGATTAGAACGCACCTGCTCTTAACCACTACGCTGCTGCTGCTCCTGGGAAAGCCCCGGAATTGGACAATTTGCGCACTCCAAGAATTGGGGTTCCTGCTCTACACCTAATGTTGGACCCCAAAGTCCTGGACCTCACGATGAAAGCATTGATAAGGCCTTGCGAGGTGGTTTGCCAATGACGGGGCACGATTCTCTCCCGAGACGGGCTGAAGGCTCAAACCCTTGAGCCGGCCAAGGCTATTCTGGCCAACCCCACTCTGTTTTTCTGCTATTGTGAGAAGAAAGGCAGGAGCAGATACAACCCTTTCTCTCTGTCCCGCTTGCCCACTCATCCCAGTAGATTAGCTTTCTCCCAGCAGTGTGAAAGCTGCTAATAGCTTGAAGCTGAGGAGCCATTGGCTTAAGGAAGCAGCAGCAGTGTTTGGACTATAATTTTTTTTTCTCAAACCCTAAGTAGTCTCAAAGTGGCTTACAAACTCCATTCCTTCCTCTCAGCCTTACATAACAGGCAACTTGTGAAAATGCTACGCCTGAGCAGAGTTCCCCTCCCTGCTGTGAGGAGGAATAGTACTTTATCTACTTCATTTGCACTCTTATTTTTCCTCCTCCTGCTGTAGAAACCTAAAGTGGAATACTTACATTCTCCCCTTTCTCCTCATTTTGTCCTCAAAACAACCCCTGCAAAGTAGGTTTGGTTCAGAGTGTGTGATCAGTCTTACTCTGGATACCCAGCAAGCTTCCAAGGCAGAGGGGGAATCAATGCTGGATCTCCTAGGTCCCTCAGCTGACACTATTGCTGCTAAACTCCTCGCCTTACACCCTCCTAATAGCACAGGTTGTGAAAAGGAAATAGACATGCAGTCTCAGCCGGACAGCTGTGCTTACAAGGAACCCTTGGATCAGGCACCTCCTAAATGGAAGGAACCAAAGGCAGCCTCATGAACCTGCACTCTCGCACTCCCTGGTAGGGACAGATTCGTGCCCCCTTCGCCTCTTACTAATGTCAACGTGGTCTCAGCCTCAGCGCCGCCATCTTGAGGAAGAGGATCTCCCGACAAACGCTCCTGGACGGACACAGTAGAAGAAGCTTCTCAAAGTGCTTGCACAGGGGAAGAAGAAGAAGAAGAGTTGGAGGTATATCCCCCGTTTCTCTCCTGCAAGGAGACTCAGAAGGGCTATAAACTCCTTTCCCTTCCCCCCCTCACAACAAACACCCCTGTGAAGTAGGCGGGGCTGACAGAGCTCCAAACAAATGTGACTAGCCCAAGGTCCCTCAAGTGGCGTGTGTTGGAGTATACAGGCTAATCTGAATTCCTCTCTAGATAAGTTTTCCCCCACAGCTCAGGCGGCAGAGTGGGGAATCAAACCCGGTTCCTCCAGATTAGAGCACACCTTGCTCTTAACCACTACACCACTGCTGCTCCTCTTAACATTAGGGACTCTTAATGTAAGAGAGATGTATCGAATCTGAGACCTATTTACATAGCCGCCTATCAGAGCAGATATGGGGGCTGTGTGTGATCAGGGATCTGCAACTCCGTGGCTCTCCAGATGTTACTGGACTACAATACCTCATCAGCCCCTGCCAGCATGGCCAATTGGGAGGTGATACAGCCTGCAGAGGTAAAACGCTCGGCCAGCTGTTATTGCCTCTCAGCTGGGCAGCAAAAAAAACTTAGTGGTTTAATTAAGCTCCTTCAGAGTGGCGAATCCTATGGCACTCCAGATACCATAACTACAATTCCTATCAGCCTCAAGCCACCATGGCACTTGGCAGGGGCTGATGGGAATTGTAGTCCATGAACATCTGGAGAGCCACAGGTTGCAGACTCCCCGGTGTAGAGGAATTCCCGCCTCTCCAGCCTTCCTGGTTCTTCCCCCAACATCTCCTATCTAAGATCCTTTTATTGGAAACGCAAGGAGCTAACTCTGGAACCTCCTGCATAAAGCATGAACTTCAACGGTCAGCAGAGGACCCTTCCCCGATATAACGGGAGCTGCCGGAAACCCCGAGCTCACACAAGCAGGTTTCACACCGAAAGTGCCACTGTTGGCCTTACCTGCTTCAGTACTGTGAACTGAGGGGTCTAAGCTGCTTTGACACCAGGGCACAGCTGCAATACTCCCCCCATGCATCTCAGAAAGTGATGCCTGGGGCTCTTGCCCCACCCGGCCCCCCCCCCCTAGCTATGCCACTGAACACAATCCCAATAATATTTGTCCTAAGCACAGGTGTGTCGATATGTCTGACCTTGCATAAGGATGCTCCTTCATCAAGGTATATACCAGGGGTCAGCAACCTGAGGTTCTCCAGATGTTCATGGACTACAACTCCCATCAGCCCCTGCCAGCATGGCCAACATCTGGAGAGCTGCAGGTTTCAGGACCCCCTGGTATATAATGATCCGAGGACATCTGGATAACTCATCTCCCCAGGATGTCTCCCCTGGCCTAACTCCAGAGATGAACTAGGATGCTGAGCTCCATCGCGGACCATCACCCTGAATAAGATGATCCTCAGAGGGGGCACTGCTTTTGGAAGAATAAGCTCACTCCAAGCACCACAAGGATAGGGGTGTATGGTGCCTCAGGGTTAGCATCTTCCCCACAAGTGGGGAACGGGGAGAAACCATACCTGTGCATGTAGGCGGGCGGCTGCCCCGGCCACAGTCTCCAAGCAGAGTGATCGGCTTGTGCATCTCACCACCCCTGACAGAGGTCAGCATGGCCTCCAGGAAGCGACAGTGAGAAGGGGCGGTTGCGCCTCCCTCCAGGATTGTAATCGGGTCGGAATGTTACCTAGAAGAAGAAGAAGAAGAGTTTGGATTTTACATCCCCCTTTCTCTCCTGTAAAGAGACTAAAATGGGCTTATTAATTCCACTTTCCCCCCCCCACACAATAACCCCCCTGTGAGGTGGGCAGGGCTGAGAGAGCTCTGGAGAACTGTGACTAACCCAAGGTCACCCAGTCAAGGCGTGAGTCGGAGTGCACAGGCAAAACTAGTTCCCCAGATAAGCCTCCGGCCAGCTCAAGTGCGGCAGAGTGGGGAATCAAACCCGGTTCTCCAGGATCAAGAGTGCACCTGCTCTTAACCGCTAAGGTCCAGAGGAGAGCAACCAAAATGGTAAAAAGTCTGGGAATCCATTCCCTATGGTGGTGAACCTTTGGCACTCCAGATGTTAGGATTACAATTCCTTATCAGCCCCCTTCCAACATGGCCAATTGGTCAAGGCTGGAAGGGCTGATGGGGAATTGTAGTCCATAACATCTGGAGTGCCAAAAGGTTTGCCACCACTGCCCCATGAGGAGGGACTTAGGGAGCTGAGGGATGTTTAGTTTGGTGAAGAGTAGGTTAAGCGGTGACCTGACAGCCATGTTTAGATATTATGCAGACCTGCTCCAGCTTGTCCATACAATATCACAACGGAGGGTATACCACGGTTTTAAAGAACGGTGCTACCATATTAGCTGCTTTCATTTCAGTCCCTTTCCTAATAATCCCTAGCAGGACATTTTGGCTCCCTCGCCTCTGCCGCATGCTAGGGCCGACATTTTCGTTTGAGATTGACCCTCCTGTGCAGTGGCCTCTGCAAAAACAGGGGGGCAGGGAAGTGCAAAAAAAAGTTTAGAGGAATTACAAACCTCATGGAATAACAGCTTCCTTTATGGGGAAACCAACCTGTTTGCCTGATGGTGACATCTCACCTACAGCCAGATTGTAAGCAATGCCTTTGTAATTAAATAATTCAACCCCATCCCAACAAAACCTGGCCAAATTTATTTATTTATTTATTAGTAACAGGTTCCCATTTAGTAACAGGTTCCCATACATGGACTATATATATATATATAGTCTATATATATATGGTGATATATATAGACTATATACATATATGTAGACTATATATATATGGGGTGTGTGTGTGTGTGTGTGTGTGTGTGTATATGTATGTATGTATGTATGTATGTATGTATGTATGTATGTATGTATGTATGTATGTATATGGACCCTATATATATAGTCCATAAATATATATATATAGTCCATGTCCCAGGGTGGGGAACCAATCAGTAAGTGTTTGGGTGGAAGGGGACACCCCCACCCCCCCACCCCCCCACCCTGATTCCCCCACCCCGGCCCCAAAAGTTGCTGTTTCCATCAACAATAAAAGTTTAAAACATCGTATATACAATTTATCTAAAATACATAAAATATTAAACTATAGGATATCTTTGTGCTCTTCTTATTCCCCCCCCCCTTTATGAACCTACCGGAGGCCGGATGTTCTATATGGCGGAGTGCTGACATCTTCCTCGCTGGCCACAAACGCCTGGCGGAACAGGTCTGTTTTACAGGCTCCTGGCGGAAACTTTGTGGGTTCCGCGAGGGCCCCTGATCTCACCTGGAAGCCTTGTCTCCATTCACAGGTAGGGGCCAGAGTCAGAAAAGCCCTGGCCCTTGTAGAGGCCAGCTTGATCGCTTCTTTAGCCAGGGATCACCAGTAGGTCCGTCATTCGATGATGAGGGGCCTAGAAGGGGCGATATAGGGAGAGATTATAAAGCAAAACACCCGCGCCCCGCGCCCCATACACACACTTTTTTACCGTGGAGCCTCCAGATGACGTAGAGCGGGGGGAAACTGTCGGGATCCGGCGTTAGGAACATCCCACAGCAAACGCACGCTACTAGCCGCCCCTCTAGGCTTGCACTTCATGCGGAAAGTGAAAAGAAGAAGAGGAAGAAGAGGGGTTAATTTATATTCCCCACTTTTCTCCACCAAAGCGGCTTAAGATAATCTTCCTTTCCCCACAACAGACACTGTATGAGATAGGTAGGACAGAGAGAGTTCTGAGAGAACTGTGACTGGCCCAAGGTCACCCAGTAGGCTTCATGTGTAGGAACAGGAAGAAGAGTTTGTTTTTATATCCCGTTTTTATAAACCATAAGGAGTCTCAAAGTGGCTTACAAACTCCTTTTTCCTTCCTTTCCCCACAACAGACACCTCGTGAGTAAGTGGGGCTAAGAGAGTTCTGAGAGAACAGTGACTAGTTCTAGGTCACCGAGTAGGCTTCATGTGGAAGAACAGGAAGAAGAATGGTTTGGATTTATATCTCGCTTTTATCAACCAAAAGGAGTCTCAAAGCAGCTTACAAACTCCTTTTCCCTTGGTTGTGGTGGGTTTTCCGGGCTGTGTGGCCGTGGTCTGGACGATCTTGTTCCTAACGTTTCGCCTGCATCTGTGGCTGGCATCTTCAGAGGTGTATCGCAGAGAAAAGTCTGTTTCACACTGTGTCTACTGAGAAGAGAAAGTTTAGTGGGGTATATATTGTCCCAGGGTGGGGAACCAATCAGTAAGTGTTTGGATGGAACTTACTATGCAAAGGTGTGGTTGAGTGCATTGTATTGCGGGTGGGGTTATCAGCCCATTTACATTTGTAGTCCTTTCCCCTTCTTTTCCCCACCACACACACCCTGAGAAGGGGGGGGGGGGGGCCCCCCCCCCACCCCCCCCCCCCCCTCCCCCCCCTACCCCCCCCCCCCCCCCCCCCCCCCCCCCCCCCCCCACCCCCACCCCCCCCCCTCCCCCCCCCCCCCCCCCTCCCCCCGCTCCCCCCCCCTCCCTACCCCCCCCCCTCCCCCACCGCCCCGCACCCAGCCCCCCCCCCCCCCCCCCCCCCCCCCCCCCCCCCCCCCCCCCCCCCCCCCCCCCCCCCCCCCCCCCCCCCCCCCCCCCCCCCCCCCCCCCCCCCCCCCCCCCCCCCCCCCCCCCCCCCCCACCCCCCCCCCCCCCCACCCCCCCCCCCCCCCACCCCCCCCCCCCCCCACCCCCCCCCCCCCCCACCCCCCCCCCCCCCCACCCCCCCCCCCCCCCACCCCCCCCCCCCCCCACCCCTTTGAGTCTCCTTGCAGGAGAGAAAGGGGGGATATAAATCCAACTCTTCTTCTTTTCTTCTTTTCTTCTTTTCTTCTTTTCTTCTTCTCTTCTCTCTAGAGCTCTCTCTAGCTGGGGGAACCCTTATAATTCCTACCCACCGTTGCAGGATCTGTAAAACCCGAGGTCCAAAGCTTTGCTGGGTTGTGAAATTTCCTGAGTGACGGCCTTACTTACAGGGATCTGCAACCTGTGGCTCTCCAGATGTGCATGGACTACAAATCCCATCAGCCCCTGCCAGGCTGATGGGATTTGTAGTCCATGACCATCTGGAGAGCCACAGGTTGCAGACCCCTAACCTAGACTACCTCACAGGGTTGTTGTGAGCTTCAAGTAGGGACCGTGTGCATTGTCCTGAGTTCATTGGAACAAGGGCAGGTTTTAAAAAGCTGGGACTCCGGGCGACTTTGTTTTGCCAAGTGAGAAGTTGCAGCTTCACGGGAAAGAAACGCCTCGGAAAGATTGGGGACCCCCTCCTCTGCGAAATCATCTGCTCTCCAAAGCTGCCATTTTTCTAGTGGCGATCTGATCTCTGTTGTGGGGGAGATCCCTTGTGATTCCGGGAGGGAGCCAGCCGGCCGGCCATCCTACTGAGCCAGCCTCTGTCCAGGCGAGCCAGGAAAATAACGTAATCTACTTGTGGGATTTCTGTTTTTCCACTCTGGTGGCACCTCCCTGAATCACCTGCCTCCTGGGATGACCCTGCCGGGCCTTTTGCGCCGAAGCGCGCCAGAAATAGCCCAGGGAGGAAATCAATACATCCTTTTGAGGGTTTTTTTTTCCCTTCTGTCATTTGGTTCCACCGGCTTATTGGCTGGTCCTCTCGGTCATTTCACAGTCCCGGCTTATCAGAGCAGAGCGTGTCATCACCGGCAAGCTTGTCCGTCCCCCGCTGGCAGCCAGTTCAGGCTGGAGAAGTAGAGATGAACCAGAGAGCCAGGCCTGAGTCCAAACTGGCCAGGATCCAAACTTCCTTTTGCAAACTGGCAACGATCTCCAGCCAGGGCAGGAGTGGATTTCGGGAATTGCTGTGCCGGGTCCCCAACCCCCCACGCCTTTACAAGATGCTTTGCTTTTAGCTTTTAAGGAAGGCCCTTCCTGGGGGGATGAAGAATCCCAGAAGCTCTGGCTGAACCACTGGATTAAGAAGAGAACAAGAGAAGAGTTTGGATTTATATCCCCCCTTTCTCTCCTGAAGAAGACTCAAAGGGGCTCACAAACTCCTTGCCCTTCCCCCACTCACAACAAACACCCTGTGAGGTAGGTGGGGCTGAGAGAGCTCCGAGAAGCTGTGACTAGCCCAGGGGTCTGCAACCTGCAGCTCTCCAGATGTTCATGGACTACAATTCCCATCAGCCCTTGCCAGTGTAACCTCTATCTGTGGGTTCTGTGGGGCCGCACTTGGAATGAGTTTGCAACGACAAATTTTAAAAAAACAAAATGGTTTACTTTCTTAACATATAACATAACATCAACATTTAACATCACACTTCAAGGTCCTGTTCAGGTTGCATTTTCAAGTCCTTATATTTACAGTCTACTGATACTGCCAGGTCCAATTCTTCTTTGCAAGTGGGTTGGCTCCTGAAGACTCCAAGGGCTTGATGAACAGGATTCAACATGATGAAGGTTTCCAGGAGAACTCTCACCCATTACAAACATTAAAAACCCTGAAACAATAAACTCCAACATTTACAACATAGCAAAAATAAACAACTACCTTCCCACTCTTTCCCAACAACATTGCAGTTACCTTAACAAGGTGTTAAGGGCTTATACAAATCAAGGTCCGAGTCTGGTCGCCTTGTCTCCTCCAACCTACATGAGCTCTGCAGCCTTCTGCTGCTTTGAGTCTCCACCCCTTTCTGGGTCAACCTATTCTGAGCATGGGGGTTACACCAGCATGGCCAATTGTAGTCCATGAACATCTGGAGAGCCGCAGGTTGCAGACCCCTGGGCTAGCCCAAGGTCACCCAGCTGGCGTGTGTGGGAGTGCACAGGCTAATCTGAATTCCCCAGATAAGCCTCCACAGCTCAAGCGGCAGAGCGGGGAATCAAACCCGGTTCCTCCAGATTAGAATGCACCTGCTCTTAACCACTACGCCACTGCTGCTCACAATTACTGGTTCTCGGCCGGACCAAACTGAGTTCTGGACTTGTGCTCTGGACTGGCCCAACTGCATTTACCCAGGGTTGCCAACTCTGTGTTGGGAGATTCCTGGAGATTTGTTGAAGGCTTTCACGGCCGGATTCAACTGGTTGTGGTGGGTTTCCCAGGCTGTGTTTTTCGGGCTGTCTGCCGCTTGAACTGTGGAGGCTTATCTGGGGAATTCAGATTAGCCTGTGCACTCCAACACATGCCAGCTGGGTGACCTTGGGCTAGTCACAGTTCTTCAGAGCTCTCTCAGCCCCACCTACCTCACAGGGTGTTTGTTGTGAGGGGGGAAGGGAAAGGAGTTTGTAAGCCCCTTTGAGTCTCCTTGCAGGAGAGAAAGGGGGGATATAAATCCAACTCTTTTTCTTCTTTTCTTCTTTTCTTCTT
>NW_025950655.1:0-13453 GCF_021028975.2 Sphaerodactylus townsendi
GAGGAATGACACTGTGAGGAGCTGTTGTGAGGAGCCCGGCTGAGGAGCCAAATTGTGAGGGAACCCACCTGGTGATGAGCATTGCTGTAAGGAGCCCACCAGTGAGGAATCCACCCTGTTATGATTAGCACAATTGTCACATCAACTTCATGTTGGGAGAAGAAGGTTTTTCACTCTTATTCAGCCTTCACTTTGCCTTCTCCAGTCTCCTCTCAAATTTCCAAGGACATCTTCAAAGCCAAAAAGGGCTAGAATCTTGGACACAGTTTGGCAAAATGAAAGCTACAGTTCTCATAAAGCTGACATCTGTTTTTTTTCCTAATTTATCATTACCTCTGCAGTCTGTGCTTTCTAAGGGTTGAGTATTTTGTTCAGATACTTACACCCCTGCTTTTTTCCTCAATGGGGATCCAAAGAGGCTTCCATTATTTTTATCTCCCACATTTTATGCTGAAGGAGGTTAGATTGAGAGTGTGTGATTGGCCCAAGATCATCTAGTGAACTTCCATGGCAGAACAAGGACCTGAATTTGGGTCCTAAAATCAGAGTCCAACATTATAAACTTTCATTAACCTCACGCTGATTCTCCAGAGCTTATGGAGAACCTAGTCCCAGAGGGTTAAAAAATAATTTTCTCAAGTGTTATCCAGTGTAGTCCAAATGAGGATTGTATCAACAACTGTGTGGGAGACAGTGACTCAAGAAATACTAGTACATCAGGCCAATGCCATGGTGGTGTATGCCATCTCTCCAAAAATAAGCCTCAAGGCAGTGCAGAACAATAGCCAGGACTCAAGAACCTAACGAGGATGATCTATGGGGAGCATGGAATCTATGGTATCTTTGGCTGTCATACAGCCCTAGTGTGAAATATCATTTACTACTCTTCCCGAGGCACACAGCCTTCCACCTTTCCAGCACCAGAGTGACAGGTTGAATCTCTGGAACTGGGTAAAAGGGTGGAGGTGAGCTCTTTGTTTGCAATTCTGGATCCTGGTGCTGGTACTCAGAATGAGGAAGCCACATAGCCAAACTCCTGCCATGTCCAGACCTGTTGTTGTTAACCCATGAAGTCCCTGGTTCAAATCAGAGAATAGAATCATAGAATCATGGAGTTGGAAGAGACCCCAAAGACTATCGGCCCAATCCTCAGCAATACAGGAACACATAATCAAAGCTCTCCTGGACAAATGGTACCTTAACCATCGCATCTCTGTCACATTTTCCTCCTTAGGCAAGATACAATGCTCTTTCTGTCTTTTCCCTAGCAACCTGTATGTAACAACCTACCTAACATCAAATCTTCTTGAGCTTGCAAGCTTAGCAGGGTTCAGGCACGTCCTCGTAAGTACTAGGATGGGAGGTATGATTGCCAACCTCCTCATAGTACGTGGAGATTTCCTATTGTTACAAGTGATCTCTAGGTGACTAAGATCAATTCCCCTGAGAGAAAATGGTTGGGAGAATGGACTCCAGGCATTAAACCTACTGAAGTCCCTCCCCTCCCCCACATTTCTGCTTTTCTTAGGCTCAAACATCCAGGTAATTCTGCAACCTGGAGCTCGATAATCTTAATGGAAGACCCCCCCCTCCCAAGGAAGTTCAGGGTCACTAGGATGGAAGAAGTTGCCAAATGCCAAACCACCTCTGTTTTTCTCTGTCACCTTGAAAAACACTGCCATAAGTCATTGGGGACTGTATCAATGGAGTTGCTTCCCTTAAGAGCTTTGGTATTATTTTGCCTTCATCACTTGACTTGTCACTTCACAGCGCTTTTCATAACTAAAATCATTCCAACAGTTGTTCTGTCTTGTCTAATCTACCATCATCTTCTGTGATGTGCAGCAGCTTTTCAAGGTCTTAAGAAGAAGAGGGTCTTTCTCAACATCTGCTGCCAGCCTTTAATCGGAGATGCCAAGAATTGAACTCAGGACATTTTAAATGTAAAGCAAATACTCAGTTTCAGTTTTCAAGGTCCACCACAGATGTCTGGACAAACATTCTCACTATCTCCTCCTCCATCCGCCAACATTTATCACAGACTCTATATGAAAACAATTTATGTGTCTCGCCTGTTTCCATTGGCCTCCAGAATTGTACCAATATAACTGGCTGAATTAGGGAATTAGGGAACTAAAACAGAAAAGATTAACTGAGTAAAATGTTATATAGGATTGTGTCAGAAGTGGAGGATGGAGAATGCATTGCAGCCATTTCCTTGCTAAAAAATCAGACAGGAAGTGGTGAGATTAATCCTCCAAAATAAGCCAGAAAAAAACCATATACAACAGCAAGAACCTTAGTATATATGTGACAAGTTACAACAGTCAGCAAGCTGGAAGCCATCAGGAAGTAGGAGCAGCAGTGGCGCAGTGGTTAAGAGCAGGTTCACTTCAATCTGGAGGAACCCGGCTTGATTCCCCGCTCTGCTGCTTGAGCTGTGGGAGGCTTATCTGGGAAATTCAGATTAGCCTGTACACCTGCAACACACAACTGTACAAGGATCTTGGGCCAGTCACAGTTCTTCTGGAGCTCTCTCAACTGCACCTTACCTCCTAGGGTGTTTGCTAGAGGGGGGCATGTGAAAGACTGTAAGTCTTTGAGTCTCCTTTGCAGGAGAGAAAGGGGGGTATAAATCCAACTCTTCTTTTTCTTTTTTTTCTTCTTCTTCTTCTTCTTCTTCTTTTTCTTCTTTTTCTTCTTATTCTTCTTTTTCTTCTTTTTCTTCTTCTTCTTATTCTTTTTCTTGCAGAAAATGTGGGACAAAGTTTAAATAAAATTCTGGATTCAATCAAGTGGCTATAGGAAAGTTATATGATTAAATTAATTTTTTTCATTTGGATTCGATTCCCATGTTGGTGTTACACCGCCAGTAATATGATGACACCATTCTGTTTTTTTTTTAATCTCCCTTTGGGATGAGGCTGCCCCATGTGACTAATTCCCTTCACTCTTCTGTGCCATCACTGACCACTCCGTCATGTGGTGGTAAACCTGACTGGCTCACTTGCTTTTGTGATGCAATCCCATTCAATTGGCTATTCCTGAGTTCAGAAGGAGGTTAAAAAGGTGAGACCAAAAGGGTTGATACTGAACCAGGCCTAGACTATCTTGACAGAAGTTGGTTTCAGGTAGTTGGCTCAAGGTCTGCTCTTCCAGCCTTTAATCCTTTTGAAGTCAGCAAAATGAGTAGAAGATGATGATGACTCTCCTGATTTGTACCCCACCTTTCTCTCCTGTAATTGTACATCTCAAAAGGGCTTACAAACTCCTTTTCCTTCCTCTCCTCACAACAGACACCTTGTGAGGTAGGTGGTGGGCTGAGAGAGCTCCAAACAACCAGACTAACCCAAAGTCGCCTTCAGCAGGAACGTAGGAGGGCAGAAACAAATCTGGTTCACCAGGATAAGCGTCTGCCACTCAGGCAGTGGAGGAGTGGGGAATCAAACCCGGTTCTCCAGATTAGAGTCCATCTGGTCTTAACCACTACACCACGCTGTACTCAACTTCTTGGGTTGGTGGTAAGGCATAGATAACTGGGGAAGGCACTGGCAAAAGTAATCCCAATCCACAGCCAATTAGTTCAAGCCGGCTATGTTTGAGACTCTATAAGTTTGTGAATGTTATTTTTGTTCACAGCACATCTTATTTCTGTTCACAGTGGCTACTGTAATGAACCTCAAAGGACCCGGAAATCAAGCTAACTTAGAATAGTTCTTTTATTCTATAAACTTTCAGGAATCGCGAATACACGAAATCACGCAGATCCTGACCTTCCCTCAATCCAGTTGCCTCTTTTACGGGCAAAACCATCCTCCCAAATCCGTCAATTCTCACGAGCAGAAAAAAAAGGCAAGCTTCAAACACACATATAGCGATAAGCGCAAACAGCAAGGTTAACTCCACTCAGCCATCCCGGGCATACAGCCCAGATCGTGGAATGCTCCAAGGCCATGGCTGGGGAGAAAAGGACACAGACTAAACCACAACCTTACAGGTACTGGAGTGATATACGCTACGCCTTCTCCAGCATTATTATGGCTTCAGTCCTAAGAATACTTTTTCTAGGAGTATGTTCCATTGAATAATAAGGGATTTCTAATGAACAGAACTATTTAGGATTGCTCCTATATGTCAAGAACCGTGTTGGGATACTAAGAACGGCGAAAACAGTCACACCCACTTCATAATTTTTTTCACATATACCCTGCAAAATCTAAAGTGTAGTCGCAATAAATGTATTTTGTGGCTATGTGTATCATCTAGAAATATTTGCCTGGAAGCTAGGCTCAGTTGGAGGTTTCTATACAAACCTAGGTTTGTTAGCCATGCATCAAACCTGCCATTTCATTGCAATAGATCAAACTCCTAGGTTTGTTGTGCAGTGGATCGAGTCTGCTCGCCAAGACACTCCCAAGTTCCAGCATGTCGACTCCTATGAATCAATGACCTCCCAAACATCCTCTATTTTAACAGCCTTGTTTGTGGTTCCTTGCAAATCTCCAGGTAGTGGCTGGATATCCCCTGGGATTAGTATATACAGGGACGTACACATCTTTGCTTTTAAAAAAAAAAAAATTCAGAGGCATTTTTCACTCCAGCCACTGTCATTTCTTGACCCCTGAATCAAATCCAGAGAATATTTGGCCCAGTGCTGACGGAAACTTGCTTTTAAATGTCAAGAGCAAAATGCTTATCTTTACGGACAAAAAGCACTCTTACAAGTTCCAGCGTTCTTTTCCTTCTTACACACTTAAATTACTCAGACACTTCCTTTGTACCTGCCTTCCCTGCAACAATAAACTACTTTGGAAAGTTTGCTATTTGGACTGAATCCACTGTCAGGGCTTTGAGACGCCCCCCTACGAAATGGTGATATGTGTTCTATTAAACTCCTGCCTTCCTGTCCCAGAGGTGGTTGAATGTGGGATGGAGCAGATGAACAGATTTCTTACAGAATGCTTTTGGATCCTTGGAGGATAAAAGAGACTATAGAAATGCTTGGGCAGCACATCACTGTCCTCCTATCCATAGTACCAAACTGGTCCCTCTACTTTCTCTCCTCAGAGTTCTCTTTGGCAGCGCGGTGTTTCTGACCTGCCCTTTGTTTCCAGAAAAAAAAAAAAAAATTGGATATAGAAACATTTTATCATTTACAAGATTCTTCTACTGAAACCTCTCATATAGTGGTGGGATTCAGCAGGTTCGCTTTCTCACTTCGGCTGAACCGGTTGTTAAAATTGTGCTTGTATACAATCAGTTTGTTAAATCCTTTGAAACCCCCCCCCCCCCCACTGCTCTCCCACCACTGCTCTATATATAAAGCAGAAACATACTTCAAGAGTTAGTGGAAGAAATGGGTTTTATGAAGCTTCCAATAAAAAAGTTCAGTGAACGGCTGCTGGAGTCCAAGCCACCACCAGCCCTGTGAAAGAAGAGCAGCTGTTTTATTTAACTCGTAAATTAAAAAAACATAAACCACCTTCAGTGTGGCACTAATATTGCATCAAATCAATCCAGTAATCTGTGCCAAGGCAGTTTTGAAGAGGCACGCGGCGTGCAGCAATCTGGCTTCCGAAAATAAGGTGACCGTCAAAGCAATCGTGGAGACGCGTACCCAAATGCATCGATAAGGGGAGCCGAGACGGAATGAGCACATTTTGTGCCTTAATGTGACTGACTGGATTCCTCCATTACTCTATGATAAATGTAATAAAAAAAGAGGCTGAGTAGGAAATGTTGTTAATGGCTCCTTTTGTGCCAGCAGATTGTTCATAAGAGGAAAGTCACTGGGATAAAAGAGAGAGGTGGGAGAGGAGATTTTCATCTCATACACCACATTTCGTGCACTGGCTTCCTTTGTTCAAATGAAATCATTTAGAGCCTTGGAGTTTCAGCTTGCTTGAAAGATTGCACCCTCGTGTAGGTGGGTTTGAGAAGTCCACAGAGGCTCCTTGGGAGGTCCAAGTAGAGGGCCTTAAGAGGGTCACATCAAAGCTTTTCTTCCAAGACTGTTATGAAGCTATTGAAGTAGATTAGTCTTTTATTCAGAGCAGCATCCTATCTTGTCTCTCCACACATGCGACCAACCAGTTACTCTGGAGGGTCAACTTAGCAGGGAACAGGAGGAGCCGAGATCCTTTGTCTCTTGACTCTTTCCTTTTCCAGCACTGGGACTCTGAGGGTTGACTAAGCTTCTGAAATTGGAGGTTCCTTCTCAGTCACCAGATCCAACTTCTTGGGTTGTTCTACCATGCATAAACAACAAATGTTCCTGGATTGTATCTTCTTTCAGGAATTCCAGGTGCAAAAATGCCTCTACAGTGAAAGAAGAAGGAAGAAGAAGAAGAGTTGGATTTATATCCCCCCTTTCCTGTAAGAAGGAGACCTCCAAAGGGCTTGCTCAAACTCCTTTCCCTTCCCCTTGCAACAAACAATTCCTGTGAGGTGGCTGGGGCTGAGAGAGTCTCCGAAGAACTGTCACTAGCCCAAGAACTGCGACTAGCTCCAGCTGGCGTGTTGGAGTGCACAAGCTAATCTGGTTCACCAGATAAGCCTCCACGAAGTTCAAATGTCAGAGCAGGGGAATCAAACCTGGTTCTCCAGATTGGGGCAAGGGCACCTCTCTTAACCGCTACATTACGCTGGCTACACCCATGCTTAACCACTGCACACCATGCTGAAAGAGTGCCATCAAAGTCGCAAACCACTTAAGTGGTGACCCTGTAGGGTTTCCGCTGGTGCAAGGAGCTGAACGTTTTCTGGGTCTTCAACTCTTTATCACTGTGGCTTTAGCACTTCTCTCCCATTCTGCCTGTGAAACTAGCCGTTGGCCCATCTGGACTTTAAGATTGCAGCAAGCATCGCTTAAGTCCTTCTCCCAGCTTTCTATGTAATACTCTAAACATGCAGCTATGCAAGGAAGTCGGTCAAAGTACCCTCCAAAAAAAATAGCACTTGGGGAGGTCAGAAGCTGATATTAATTGGGACCAAGAGTTCTGGCTCGATGACCGTTCCAGACATCTAGAGGGCACAGTAAAGCTCTTCCAGATCACCATGTCGTCACTTGTCACTTAAGCTCTTTGGCAAGGGCTGGAGAAGATGAACTCCCTAGAATTCAATGCTGGTATCTTGCTTGGAAACAGAGAAGGTCCTTTTCCCATTAAACTGGGATTACTGGTGTTTAGAGGGGCAGATTTTTTTTTAAAGTTAATACAGTTCAGCTGTGAATGTGTCTTAGCAGTAAGTGTGGCCAGGGGTACATAGCTGATGGTGCTGGGGGGGGAGAGATCGTGCTTAAAACCCAGAGTCAGATCCAGGAGATGTCCTTGAATGTTCTCAACTTTTTTCGAAACCCTGCTGCATTAGGGATTGAGCTGATACGGCTGTCAAGTAGGGAGTTTCCAAACTCCTCCCTTGGCCACTACTGGGGGGATGAGGGGGCGGGGTCAACTCAGATCCCACATCAGGGAAATTCCTGAAGATTTGTGGGATAGAGCTCTTGGGGTGGACAGAAGCAGACCTCAGCAGGGTATAATAATTCCATCCAAGCCAAGCCTCCTAAAGCATCCATTTTTCTTCAGTGCGGGCAACCTTCGGATTCCCTCTGAAGGCCGGAAGTAAGCATGGGAAAATGATCCAAACCCACACGCTGGTCATTCTCCTCCTCTTGTCAAGCCAAGCGTGGTGTAGGCCGAGTTGCAGAGCAGGTGCACTCTAATCTGGAGAACCAGATTTGATTCTCCGCTCTGCCACTTGAGCTGTGGAGGCTTATCTGGTGAGGAACCAGATTAGCTTGTGCACTCCAGCACATGGTTGACCAACCGGGCTAGTCACAGTTCTTTCGGAGCTTTCTCGGCCTTCACCCACCTCTCAGTGGGTGTTTGTTGTGAGTGGGGGAAGGGAAAGGAGTTTGTAAGCCCCTTTGAGTCTCACTTACAGGAGAGAAAGGAAGAGACATAATTCCAACTCTTCTTCTTCTATTTCACTGCTGGCAGTACAGAAGCTTTGATCATCTGAACCCTGCTTTCCTCTCTGCAGCAAGGCCTGCTGAGCCTGTAAGGACTCTGCTAGCCCATTTCAAGAATCTTATGGTTTCATCCTTGCCGCTTTCCCAGCAGACTATCATTGGGCTGCCACCTTTAAATGCTTGTGCAAAACCCCATGCCATTTTAGACTTTTCTGTTTTGTTTGGATCTTAGTGCCCAGGGGATAAGAGCTCCCTGAGCATGTGCAGTAGGGCTGCTTGCTTTATTATTACCAACTGCAAGAGCTCCACCCTCCTCAGTTGATCTGGCCTGCACTCAGAAGGGAAGGCCTACCAGCTCAACCTGCTGTCTGAGGGAATTACTTATTTTTTACAGGTCCCAAATTAGCTAAGAAAGACCTTGCAGCAGCTACATCAGATTGCAGAAGGGCCAGATGAGAGAAAGAAGCCCTGCTTTAGTAATAGTTGGACTTTATTGCTATCTTTCATTATTGGACATTGTTAGTGGTGGCTACTGTTCTGAAAGTGTTTTTTTTCTTTAAAAGCACTGAAGATTTTTGTTCAATTGAGTCTGTGTCTGCATATATATATATGTTCACTATATGTTCACTATTATTTATCCTTAAAATGATAGAAAGTTGTGTTAAAAGATTAAAAGTTTGTTAATTTGTTCAAGCAATTTCATATTTGTTTGGTAAGCCACAGGGGTGCTGTCATATATATTATTTTCCTCAGGTCTCCAATGGAGATTGATGTGCCAGCCAAGAGATAAATAGGTTACACTTGGATGCAGGGACAGAGTCCTATCAACTCATCCTGCAAGTCCCTCTGATGCAGGTGAACGTGGAAGCCTTAAGGGATCCACCATCCCTGGACAAAAGAAGTTACAGTTTTTTGTTTGTTGTTTGGTTTTTTCCGGGTCCAACATCTCCTGTTGCAGACAACGTTGACCATGAGGCAGATTGCTAAAATGTTGTTGAGATGTTCTGTGATTTCACCCCAGCTCATTCCCACAATTAGAGAACTGATTTTTCCAAACAAGCTCACAGTCCCAGTTTTTTAGCTAATTACAGATATAAGTCCTTTGCTATCCCTCAGGCTAAAAAAAAGTAAAGAGTAGAGCAATTCAATATACTTCCCACCCCCCTTCGGGGTATGGGGTTTTGAAGGCAGATGTTCCCACATTAGCACATTATTTAGGCATTACAGAGTCCTATAATTGGAGACGTAACATGTGTCCTTCATCGTTGACCTTATTTATGGTGGGAGGCTGACATCTGACAGATGTCAGATTTGCATGTGACTTTTCTTCCCCGCTCTCCAAGATGCAAATAAGCCTGAGAAAGTTGGGGGGGGGGGGGGGGGAGGAAACTGAGAGAATCAAGATAAATGAAACAGCTATTTTGAATCTTCTCTGGGAAGAAGATTTGTATTTGCCCTCCTGGATAGGAGACCAGCACTAAAAGATTAGACCCTGCCATATTTAATGAGCAGCTTAGTTTGAATGAGAAAGACCGTTGCAGGTACAAATTCTGAACATAAGTGGCTTGGCTTGGCAACTTTGAAACATTGAAAGGAGTATTGGCATCTCTGCAAGTTCTTGTGCAGTCACTGAAGTGAGTGCTAGACTCAGAAAAGACTGTATAGATCCAGAAGACACACAATACAACCACCTCATGCCTGATACCTGAATTACACTATCTGGGGTTCATAGAGAATCAATAGAGAGTTGGAAGAGATCCCAAGGGCCATCAGGTCCAACCCCCTGCAATGCAGGAACATGCTCAGAACCATGCTTTGATGTCTTGCTGTGTGTGATTTACAAACATTTCCCTGTTTCCCTCTTCCTTTCCTGGCAATCTCCTGAAGCCAACACATCTTCAAAAGAGGTGTGAAAGGTTCCCAGGTTCTTTGAAACTTTGTAGTGTCATTGTAGTAGAAACTGTAGTGGACATTTTGGTGTGAGAGTGAAGCAGGGGGTTAAAAGGATATATGTCCTGGACCTGGAGCTCTCTAAGCTCAGATCACCATACATTATTACTCTTCATATCACCAAGACTCAGCTGCCTTTGGACTTTCCTACGGTCTCTGTTATTTCCACGTTCGAGAGTCTGACAGAACACACAATCAAAAAACACTCCTGACAGATGGCCAATCTTAAAAAACCTGCAAAGAAGGAGGGCTCCAAAGAAGGCTGCCAAGATCTTCCCCTCCCTGGCAGGGGATGGAGAGGTGAGACTGCCAAAATCAAGGGACAGGGGAAAATTATGGAGATTTGGAGGTGGAGACCAAGGGAGGACAGGTAATTCAAAGGTCTAGAATTCCATAGAACCCATCCCCCCAAAGCATCCATTTTATCCAGGGCCAGCTGCCCTTTATGGTCTGGGAGATGAGCCATAATTCCAAGCATCCTAAAAGGCCACACCTGGAGGAGTGGCACCCACAGGTCAGGTTTATCTAGCGCCAACAACTTAGTGAGACAGGTCAGGCATGAGGATTGGCCCAAGTTCGTTTAGCACACTTTTATGGCAGAATGGATTCAAAATGGGGTCTCCCAGATCCGCTTCTAACCACTCCCTCTACACTGTCTCTCCAACCAGAACAGTAGCTTTGTACCAGTGATGTACATGTAGCAATACACATGGTGTATTGACATACAAGACAAACCTCTGTGACAGCCTTGATCCACGATCTCATAATACTTTCATTAACATTTGAAGACCAGAATTCCCAAATCTGGGGGGTGATAGCTTCCATATATACAATGTGGCACAACTACCAGTGATGTGCTTTTGACAGAGTGAATGCCATTTTGTACAGGGCTTGCTTGTGTCTTTTAGGGAAGGAACAAAGTAACCGAAACTCTACTTAGGACAACATAGCCTCCAGTTACCAGAGGCATATCTAGGGGAAATGTAGCCAAGTGCAAATTCTAAGTGTGTCTCCCCCCAGTATGGACGGCCGCCCTCCCCCACCATGACCAAACAGCTTTTTTTGCACCAGGTCTTGAAGTCAGTGTATTGATCCGGGGGGAAGGAGGAGGGGGGTGTAACACACTCACAAACGGGGGGGGGGGGGGGGAAAGAAAGGATTCCCCTTGCTCAGGTTCCAAGCCCCAGGGAGTTATTCCCTCAGGAATTATTCCTTACTGACTTTAAGGATCTCCCTAAAAATAAACATCAGAGCTCGTATTGCCTTACAGCTCCACAACAAAAGGTTTTATCTATATATATAAAAAGCTAACAGTGACTTTGTTAGTCACTCCCTAACGCCGAAACAGCTGGACGGATCGGCCCCAATTTTTCACATGACGTTCCTCCCTGTTCTGGGCAGGTAATCGGACCTTCAAATTGCTGAAAATCCATACCTGAGCCAGGTAAAGTGTCTTTTTCCTGGCGCACCAGGCCATGAAGCTGGCTGTATTTAACTGTCACCCTGAGAATGTTCGTGCAGCCTGTCTGTCTGTGGCCTGAGGGCTTGGTAAGAGGGCTTAGAATGTTTGCGCAGATGGGCAGAGATGAGCATTGAAAACAGTAAATAGGTAATACTGTTAGGTAATACGAGTGGAAGTGAAACACATACACACTTTGCCATGTGAGATGTCAGGTGGGGTTCCCCCCCCCACACGCAGGTAACTTTCACTCTCTGTGCCTCACCCACTGCTACCACACAACACACATACTCTCATACACATCCAGCTCATCCTCACACACCTCACTCTGCCCTCCCTCACATCCAACCACCACTTACCCACTTCCTCACCCATATTCACCACAGCTCTCTTTTACTAAAAGCAAGCTGGAGTTTGCCTTTTTCTTCTAAGAAAATCCACGGGGTGGGGGCGAACCAACACTACTGGCTCCACTTCTTTTGCACGTGGCCCTTTAAGAACCCAGAGAGCTGGCCTCCATCTGAGCACCTCTCCACCCTGCCTCTGCTGCCTGACTGGGATAGCCTGCTTGCCCCAGTTCTGCCATACCCAAGACAGGACTGTGCGTGTCAACCAGCCTCATGGACAGCGGGATTCGCACTCTGGACAGTTCCATTGTGGAATGGAAAGGGTTACCTTATACTAAAAAGAACAAGACACCACCATATAACAATGTGAATTGAAAAGGAAAAAAGAGGGATTCCATTTGACCACCCCAAAAGGCTATGCTGTGGATCATTGGACCTGCATGGACATCTGTGTGGGTTGCGGACTGTGATGAGAAGGGCAATTGCCACAGCAACGTGTGGCCGGGCCCCGCTAGTTTAAAATAAACGGTAACATCAAACTTTTCTTTGGTAGGGTTGAGGAACATAAACAAAACAAAACAAAAAGAACAGAAGTACTTATTGTCATTCAGACAGTTCGTTTAAACTCTTAAATGGTCCTATGACCAACAGTGGGTCCCTGCCTAGAAGCTTCCTAGGGTCACCCTAATTTTATATTTTCAGTAGCCCTGACAGGGTTTTGGGCTCAGACTCCTTTTCTGGCGTCTCCCTCTCTCCAACTCTCCCCAGAGAAAAAAGAACCCACAGCACTCCAGCTGCCTCCTTTTCTTCCCTCAGGCAATTTCCTCCAGCCAATCAGGACTGGGCAGGACTTAACTATTTAAGGGCAGTCTCTCACTGGAAACCACTTCTCAAATATGGGCATTTGTCACAGGGGGTGATCCCCCCATGACTAAATGGTTGCAGCCTGGGGACATTTGACCCCCTATGTCCCCCTGGGCAGAGGCGTAGCTGGGCCATACTGCGCTCGGTGCACACTCTGTGTTTTCTGCCCCCCCCCCTCCACGGTGCCCGCCCCTCTTACCTTTGTTCACCCTGGAAAAGTGGTCTGTTCCCTTCAGGCTGAAAATGGCCTGGTGGGAACTACACTTCCCATGAGACCTTGGGGCTTGCAATGTCTCCTGGAAAGTGTGGTTCCCACCAGGCCATTTTCATCTTGAAGGGAATAGGCCGCTTCTCCAGCCTGCACTGTTTTAATAAGGTAAGTGTGGGGGCAGCGGGGGGCGCTGCAGGGGGGCAGGGGCAATTTTCCACACCCCCCCAGGCATGCACCCAGTGCAACATGCACCCTCCAGCCCCCTGGTAGCTCTGCCTCTGCCCCTGGGCGGTACGCCCCTGTCAGTTACTGTCCTGATCTGCCCAGTCCTGGCCTGATCCTGTTATGTCTCCCAGGTGGGATGTGGGATCCAATCTCCCAAAGACAGTTTCCTCTCCCTAGCTCAGGTCCGCGATCTGTTCTTTCTAAGTTTTGTTTTTCCAGGCACAGCTTAATTGGCTTGTTAGACACTTGCTGGCATTTGTATTTTAAAGCACTGGGGAGTGTGGGTTGCTTTGACCTAGTAAAGACCATGCTATCTTCTTCCCATGGGATTGGAGGGAAACTGTTTCAACCCTGGGGAATGTGGAATGGGGTCATGATGAGGAGTACAATGGCAACTATTTTGGTGCTTCTGGCAACAGAAGTCTAAA
>NW_025950656.1:0-13451 GCF_021028975.2 Sphaerodactylus townsendi
AAGGATACATTGAGCTGCCTCCATGAATGTTCTAATCCACTTTTATGAACATCCCAACTATTGAACACTGAGTGCCATAATTTGGACGAAGAAGTGTTTCCTTTTTTTTCCTGAGCAGAATTCTCTACCCATCGAATTAACTGGGTGCCCCAATTCCATCAAGTCAGTATGACTCCTTACCATGTGAGAAGGCATTTTGGTCATATTCCTGGGCCTGGTCCGGCTGCCCTTCCTCCAACGGAGCTCTTTCAAACTTAGCTTCCATCTTCATGGATAAGCCCAACCTCTGAAACAGCAGCAACGGCAACAAGTAAGAGAAGGAGGAGAAGAGTTTTGATTCATATCTTAAGGAGCATAAAAGCAGCCTACACATTCCTTCCCTTCTTTTCCCTCCCTTGTGAGGTGGGTGGGGCTAACAGGATTTGGAGAGAACTGTGACTAACTGCTCACATGGAGGAATGCAGAATTACCTCCAGAGTAGAGTCCACCGCTCTTAACCAGCACACCAAGGAACAGATCTTGTCCCGCTCCTGAACTCTGCATCTTTCTTTAAGTAGACCTGGTAGGGCTTTCTTTCAACCCTGGTGAATTCCCCAGAAAGAAGGGCTCCTGACACACCATCTTTAATCTCCCATTCAGATGGTTAAAACTTAGTTTTAACCTAAGGTTAAGCCTTAGGAGAAGGTCAAATATTGTAGCTTGAATTGGACATACCTGGACAGACAAGTGCTCACCTTTTCTGCCTGCCTCTTCTCCTCTGCCTGACTCAGGAGGAAACCCTCCGCCAGGGCCACTGCTTGGGAACTGGTCTCCGGCCCACATCCTCTGACCCAGCGCTGCATTTCTTGGGGCAGGACGGTCAGGAACTGCTCCAGGATCACCAGGTCCAGGATCTGCTTCTTGGAGTGACTCTCTGGCTTCAGCCAGCCATTGCAAAGTCCACGGAGCTGGCTGTAAACTCCTCTGGGCCCATCGGCATCATGGTAGCAGAACTGCCGGAAGCGTCTGCAAAGTATTTCTGAGTTCAGGGGCTCCTGATCCCAGACCTCTGGCCCAGCTCTGTCCCAGAATTGAACACCTCTCCTAGCTTGAATGAGATGGGGGTCTTTCCTCACTCTCTTTCCAAGTCCAGGGCCTCCTGGGTCCTGCTTTTCCATCTTCTTCTATTGGTTCACCTCTGACTGTGAAAAAGGTTCCTTTACTCACTTGGGTATGAAGACAGGCTTCTTCCTGTGAGTGTTGGGGTGGGTCGGTGGGTAGGAGGCAGAAAACAAAAGAGAATGATGACACATGGTGAATAAAAACAAAAGTCTGGTTTGTAATATTTCATGGCACTACATATCAAGCTTTTTGAATTATGCCTGTTTGGTTCTTTGGGGTATTTAACTGGCTCTGGCTCTTTAAAGATGTGGCTTTGGGTCACGCTGTTCTGGGGGCTTCGGATAGTTACTTTGTGGGTCAGGAGATATGTCTATCCACAGGCACAGGGGTCTGCTGTTAGTGTGGGTCAAGTGTGAATCTTGTGTTGGCACAGAGTGCGATTGCATCAGGGGTGCGGTTTGTGCTTGGATCAAGGCACAAGCGTTGCTGGGATGAATGGGAGTTGGGCAACAATCCCAGGGGATTTCCAGGTCTTACCTGGATATTGGCATGCCTGCATCTGGGAGATGGTAGATGAGGGGGAGCACCAGACAAAATCATTAGTGGGACCTGAACACAGTGACTGAGCCCTTGCATTTCTCCTGTTGTGTTGCCCGGGGGTCTGCAACTCTCTTGCCTGGAAAAAGAATTGCTCCTCTCACTCAAACCACAGTGCAGGAATGGGCAGGTGTGGCATGACCCTCACAGTAATGCGTGCCCATGCGCCACTTGTCCCTTCTGTTCAGGGTGGGCAGCAGGCTGATACCAGGGTGCATAGGTTCACAAGCATGCTCCGCCCTTCTCTAACTGTCACAGGGCGGTCACCTCGTGTGATGATTGGTGGGTGTTGGTGGTGTTTCCATGGCTACTGGTGATGGTGCTAGGCTAGACCTTGGCAACCAGTTTCTCAAATTTTCCCCTACGGTGCTAGGCAGGTCTTTGACATCAGTTCACAGACCCGGCTCCCCAAGCACTGGGATATTACGGTTAAGGTTATGGACGATCCTAATGCAGGAAGAGGCTCCCTTCCCTCGTGCCCATTTTTGCTAATTTATTTATTTTCATTTATTTAATTCAGTTGGGTAACTTCAAAATAGGCAGGACCAATATAAATGTAAGCAAAACACAACAGAAACTACTGGCACTGCATCTTATTCACTAACCCTGCTATCCTAAATGGCCTGATCTTTTCCCAACCTGCCAGAGCCTCCCCACAGCCAGAGCAACTGCCAGCAACTGCCAACCGTCTAACTAACTGATTGGTGGAGAGGTGTCAGTGGCAGGATTCGCAGTGACCCCTGCCTTCATTACCAGAGTGGTTGCTGTCTGAACATCCAGATCAGCAGTCGACCCATCAAAATCAATGAAGGAATGGGATTTTGGGTGTTTTAAATCCACCACAGAAACTCCTGGGGGTTTTGGGGACAGAGCCTTGAGGGGACTCCAGTTTTTCCTAGACTCTGTGGCATATGTCATAGTGTCCCACTTCTGAAGTTATACTTTTCTCAGTGGAACTGATCTCTGGAGTCTGGAAACCAGCTTCAGTTCCAGGAGAACTCCAGGCCCCACCTGGCTCTCAGAAACCCTCTTAGTGGACTTTCTTGGGGTCACTTTTCCCCCCAGAGGGGCAGGCGCAGCATCTGGACTTGGCTGCCTTCTCTGCCCACAGAGGCTTTCATAGACATTAAAATGACTATTTCAGATTGAGGGAGGGGGGTCCTAAGAAAGGGCAACTCTTACATCACTGATTATATCAAACGGTGGCAACCACTAAGTGTGTATGTGGAGGGGTACTTTTTTGGGGGGGGGGGGGGGCAATGAATTGTTTCTCCCCATGTCCAGCCCTCAAACTCTAAGGTCCACCCCAGCCAAGTATAACTCATTTTAATTCAAAGAGGGATATCACATAAATGTTTTTTCCTAATGAAAGAACTGAGGGATTTCATGTCTTTCGCTGTGTGATCCCACCTTTTCACACTAACATTCATGAAAATGAAAATAAACAAACTTCAAATGTATCTGTTCTTTTTTATAAGACTCAGTATACAGAAAAGCAGTGAAGTATGTGAAATAATGATGAATATCTACCAGTTCTGGCCGGTTTCTGAATTCTGTCTCTCTCCAGTTTTATGAAGAGGAATAGTCTTGCAGCTCTTCTCTGCCTTGATGTGTTGCCTGTTTTTGTAAACAAAGTTCAAATTTATTTTTCTTTTAAAAAATAAGGCACAGGATATATGTTTTAGTGCCCCCTTTCCCCATCCCAATAATTATTTATTAAGAGTTTGATGTAATGCTGGGATGAGGGATCTTAGGCTATGATATATGACGTGTCACCACCCTAGTTTTTTGTGTTTTATTATAATTAAGGCAAATGTTTTAAGCTAGACTGTTATGTATATCTCCCTCATCCATGTCGAAGCAGCGGCTTACACGCGAGTAGGTCACCGTGAAGGGTGCAATGCAAACAAGAACCGAAAGACACACAGTCACCGTGCAGTTCTGTTTATTTGCTAACTACCATCAAAGTGCTCCGCCAGACACAGGTGTTTCCGAGCTCTTTTCACTCAGTGGTCTGTGCCAACTAATATACAAAACAGGTGCCAATCCGATGCCCATGCCTTATCAGACTTTGCACACGTTACCCAGTTATGCACACAGCCCTAATGTGCACACGGCACTGGCAGGAGGGAGTGTCCATCTGTCAGTTAGATCATGTCCCATCTAAACACATGTTCTGACAATCCATTTCCCAAGAACCAAAGGAGACAGCTGCATTTTTGTATTCTGATGCAGATGCAAGAAAAGGCCAGCTGGGGCCAGGTTGGCCCGGAACCTTGTGCATGTGAATAAAGGAGGTGGGGTGGGGCGGAATAAGGAACCTCTTCTCCCAATTCACTGCTCCGTCCTTCCTTCCTACATGCTTTGGGGCCTGCCTAGAGATCCTGGCCCTACATTTCACTCCATCCTCAAGCCCTCAATGTGAGGATTTTGGCCCCAGAGGTAACGTTTCCATCCCCTGGCCTAAAGGCTTTCCCCACTACAGAAGGGAGCTAAGGTCAACTTGGTTCCCTTCAGTGGAGGGCGATTCCAGGCTGTCCCCACAGCAACTGAGTTGGCCCCCTGGAACGGAGCTAAGTGGGCGGGATCATCTTGGTGCCTGTTTCGCTCCTCGATTGTGATTGGAGCTTGTGTTACAGCGGGAAACAGGAGCGTTTTTTAAAACAGTTTTTACAGTTTACAGTTACATGCGCTTTCTGCCCACCACGACTCTCCCGTTCTGCGCATGCCACAAAAGCGGCTCGTGATTAGTTGAACGGATGAGGTGTCGTTTCGATGCTTCCCCACTTCGAAGCGGTATCAACCTTGTTCCGGCAGAAAAGTGTAGTTCATAACTGCGACAAGGATGTCACAGCTCGGGGGGGGGGGGGGGGGGGGCTGAGACAAAAACAATGTTGAGCTCGGTGGCAGCGGGGATTCACTGAGGCGAACCTAGGTAGAAACCAGTTCAACACTGTCAGTGGGGAAAGCCCCTTAGAGAACCTGCTTTTGACCCTTGGCAGCTCTTTGCTCAGGGGTCCTTTGCCCTCCCCAGTGAAGGGACGTCCTCTGCAGACTCAGCCCCTTCTTGAACGTGCTCCATTTGCACAGGCCTTCAATGGCCCAGAGAACGTAACAGGGGCTGGGGCTCCCCCTTCTCCCTATGGCCAGGGAACACACCACCCCCCTTGCCCACCCAGACTCCTCCACTGCAGCCGCTCTCTCGCTCCTGAGAGAAGCCTCCAGGGGGTCTGCCCCTTGCAACCCCCCTCCCCAATCCAGCCCCCTCTACCCCGCCTTCCTTACACACACACACACACACACACACACACACACACACACACACACAGAGCCACTCTCAATCACTTGCCAGGCCTCCGCAATGCAGGGAAGGGGTTGCATCTCACCCCCACCCTTCTGCAGAGAGGCGGATGGGGGGGGGGGGGAAGAGGGGCGGCAGAGGGAGCAGCCCCCTCCCCAGGCTTTGCGGTGGGGCAGCTCTCCTGCATCCGGGGCTCCTGGTATCCCTTCCACCCACCCCCCACATTGCTCAGTCTGGCAAACCTCCCCCGCCCCCTTGACTCACTGGGAAGAGGCTGCCGACGGAGCTAGGGGACCGGAAGCAACAAAGGCCCTGGCAGGAAGTGGGGAGGGAAGGAGGGAGGGAGGAAGTGGCCTCCCCGCCCCCTTCCTTGCTGGCCTCTCTAGGAGTCCATTTCCTTGGTGCGAGACCGCCGGGCAGCGGGGGTTTCCATTGCCAGCCCCCTCCCAGAGGAGTGGGATGCCGTCTGCCCGTGATCCAGGGGGGGGGGGGCTGGAATCAGCTTCTGAGGCTGGCGAGGAGCTGGGGGACCAGGCAGGCAACGTGCGGCTGTGATCCTGGGGGCATGATCTGCCCCTCCCCCAAAAGCCAGCTGGCCCCTCCCCCGGCCCCTCCCCCGGCCCCGCCCCCCGATTTCTATTTAGCTTCAAACCTGCGGGTGGCGAACTGTGTCAGCGGGCAGATTCACGGGCTTCCGGAGGACACGCCCCACCCCCGAAGGGAGGGGAGTGGGGAGGACTTTGGAGGACGTATCCCCCCCCCCGCGCTGTCTCGCACCAAGGAAACGGACTCCTAGAGAGGCCAGCAAGGAAGGGGGCGGGGAGGCCACGCCCTCCCTCCCTCCCTGGTCCCTGGCAGGGCCTTTGTTGCTTCCGGTCCTGGAGCTCCGTCGGCAGCCTCTTCCCAGTGAGTCGAGGGGACTGGTGGGGGTGGGGGAGTTGCAGGGCTGAGCAATGTGGGGTGGGTGGAAGCGGGACCAGGAGGCCCGGATGCAGGAGAGCTGCCCCACCGCAAAGCCTGGGGAGGGGGCTGCTGCTCCCTCTGGCGCCCCTCTTCCCCTCCTCATCTCTGCACAAGGCTCGGGGTGCGGTGCGGGTGAGATGCAGCCCCTTCCCTGCATTGCGGAGGCCTGGCAAGTGATTGAGATTGGCTCTGTGTGTGTGTGTGAGAAAGCAGCGGAGGGGCTGGACGAGTCCTCTTGGCAGGGGGGAGGGGGTTGGGAATGGAGGAAATGTGGGGTAGAGGGGGCTGGATTGGGGAGGGGGGGTTGCAATCATCCTCGTTGCCCTTCTCTGCACTTTTTCTACCTCTTCGATATCCTTTTTGAGATGCGGCGACCAGAACTGGACACAGGACTCCAAGTGCGGTCGCACTTGGGCATGACAATATAAGGGCATGACAATCTTTGCAGTTTTATTCTCAATTCCTTTCCTAATTATCCCCAGCATAGAGTTTGCCTTTTTCACAGCTGCCATGCATTGAGTTGACATGCGCATGGAACTACCGTGTTTCCCCGAATATAAGACAGTGTCTTATATTAATTTTTGCTCCCAAAGATGCGCTATGTCTTATTTTCAGGGGATGTCTTATTTTTCTGTGTTCTGTTCGTCGGGCATGCTTCCAAACAAAAACTTTCTTTCGTCTTACTTTTAGGGATGCCTTATATTTTACATACACTTCAACCAAAACCTCTACTACGTCTTATTTTTTCGGGGATGTGTATATTAGGAAACAGAATTTATCAACTAAGACGCCTTAAATCCCTTCCCTAGTCTGTGACTGACAGCACCCCATTCCTGTAGCATAACTTAATGTGAAGTTTGGATTTTTTGCCCCTATGTGCATCACTTTGCATTTTGCTACATTGAACTGCACTTGCCATTTCTTAGCCCACTGCGCCCTGGTATTAAGGTCCGCTTACAGATCGCCCATGATCACTGTGGTTCTCACCACCCTACATAATTTGGTATCATCTGCAAACTTGGCCACCACGCTACCCACCCCTACTTCCAGGTCATTTATGAATAAGTTAAAGAGCACTGGTCCCAAAACGGATCCTTGGGGGACACCACTCCCGACATCTCTCCATTGTGAGAACTTCCCATTTATACCCACCCTTTGTTTCCTGTTCCTCAACCAGTTTTTAATCCATAGGAGGACTTCCCCTCTTATTCCTTCAAGTAGTGTGTTCCCTGGCCATAGGGAGAAGGGTGAGCCCCAGCCCCTGTTACGTTCTCTGGGGCATTGAAGGCCTGTGCAAATGGAGCACGTTCAAGAAGGGGCTGAGTCTGCAGAGGACGTCCCTTCACTGGTATCATGAAAGCAAGCCTGGGAGAGCCAATGCTTGTTTCATTAAAACCTGGGTTCTTTTCTCCAATAACTCCAACCAGCTGAGGTCTCAACGATTTTTATTGAAAAACAGAAAACAAAAGGAAATAAAACTTAGATTGCGGTTAAGGAATTGCTTAGGTAATTATGTCCCTTTTCGTTCTTTGTCCCCATTCCGGGAACCCATGGCCCAGAGATGCTTCTCTGACCAGGTCTCAAGATGGAATTCCAAAACCTTTGTTTTCCCCTTCCCAGGAAAACTCTGTTCAGGCCATGAGGTAACTTAGGCCTTTGAAGTTTCATCCTAGCACCTCTGCATAGTTTCCTGTCCTCCCTCCAGGAGATCAAAAGGCAAAGATGCTTTTCACAGTCATGTGTGATTTTGCTAGTTTTACAGTACTATTCCATCACAACTGGGGAGGGCAAAGACTCCTGAGCAAACCCCCAGGGGAGGGAAACGATACCTCTGGAGCCCAAATCCTCACACTGGGGGCCTGAGGATGGGGTGAAATGTAGGGCCAGGATCTCTAGGCAGGCCCCAAAGCATGTAGGAAGGACGGATGGAGCAGTGAATTGGGAAAAGGGGTTCCTTATTCCACCCCACCCCACCCCCTTTATTCACATGCACAAGGTTCCTGGGCCTGCCTGGCCCCAGCTGGCCTTTTCTTGCATCTGCATCAGAATACAAAAATGCAGCTGTCTCCTTTGGTTCTTGGGAAATGGATGAGGGAGAGCTGCCCCCCCCTTCCAATCCCCCTCTCATTCTCCCTTTTGAATTATTGACTGTCTGCATTGTGGGCTGCTTTTCTTCTGTGCTGCATTGGGTACAAAGTGGGGAGTCACCCCAGGCTCCTTGAGAAGGTGCACCAGAGTGGAAGGTCTCTTCAGGGCCAGCAGTGCTGGGTGCTGGATGGAAGGCCCCCTTGAGGCACGCCTAGGAGACAAACTGGATTCATACAAACAAGGACAGTGAGCACAGTCTTTTTCCTTGCAGTACTAGTGTTCTGTGGGCAGGGAGTTTTCCATTACCCAGAGAAACATTAATAGTTGTTACATTCTGGGCGGCAATCTCCCCTTGTCCCCATGGGCCAGATAGTCTAGTTTTAGCCCTTGATCTGTAGCTGAGGACATGATATGTAATTTGATAGTAAATCTGGAATGATCCACTGAGAAAATAGTGAAGATCCTTTATTTGGAGCTATGCTGTTGCATTGTGGGGGTGCCACTAAGCAGCAGATTCATTATTTTTGGGGGTGCTGTCTGTGGGTATGGACATAATATTTGGTTTGATGGGAAATTTGTGATGTTCCAGTGCAGCGCTTTGGAACCATGATTTTGTGTCGTGGCAGTGCCACAAAGTGGAGGATGCCTGTTTTTTGGAGGGAACTCTTTGGCTGTGAATGTGACCTGTGAATTTAGGGTGACCTAACACAGAAATTATAAGGATCTGTGCTTTGGAATTATGTTTTGGAGCATCACAGCATCATGTGGCAGTGGATTCAGGATTTTTGGTGCTTTCTGTGGACTAAGATATGATCTACTGTAAGACTGTGGGTATTTTGTATGTGTGATTTTCTTTTGTAAAAATCCTATGATTTCATGAGGATCCATCTGAATTAATCTAGATTCCAGTTTTCCCCAGTCCCCTTTTGCATCCACCTTTAACTGAACTGCAGCATTTTAATAATTTTTTTGGTCTAATTCCTCTCTTTAGCACCTTCAAACATGGTGTATGTTGGGGAGGGGCTTCCTAGGAGGTATACAAAAGAGTTTAGGAATTGAAAGAAAATAATTTCTCCCACCCACCCCAATCCATCCCAGCAGTGGGGCCTGAGCAAGCTTCTCACCCTCCAGGAGTAAGGTGGAAACCCGCAGAGCAAAGGGTGGGAAGAGAAATGAGAAGGGGGCATGGTGACAGTGGGCACCCCCTGACCCCAAGTCCCCCCCTCCCCAATCCAGGATATTATATGAGATTTTTAGGGCTCTTCCCCTTGGTCTCCAAGAGTTTGATATAACACTGGGATGAGGGATCTTGGGCTATGATATTTGACAAGTCAACATCTTAATTTATTGTGGTTTATGATAATTAATAATTAACATAATTTGGATTTGAATTAATACATTTGTAATTGATATTATGATTAATAACTTTTATTATAATTGATAACTCTGACTTTCTAAAGACTCTGCCCCCACCAGAGACAGAACAAGGATTCTTAGTGGCGGAGTCCCTTTCTGCCCTTGTGTCACCCTGAGTCCATTGCGGGGGTTAAAGGGTTGGGGAACTCCACAGAAGGAAAAAAGGCACCGTCTTCTCAGAATGATTGGAGGGCCTGAAGTGCTGGTCGCTTCCCTCAAAAGGCCTACGAGCCACAAGAAACTCTTGAAAAGATAGAACAGATTACACACAAGGCAGAGCTACAAGTCTTAAAAGTACTGGTTTGACAGAAGTCAGAAAACAGGCTGAAACTGTGATGTGTACTGGTACAATAATGGTTTCACATGCTTCATTGTGTTCTATTTGTCTTATTTTATTTTATTCAATTTGATATCCTGCCCTTTCCTGAATAAGGCCAGGATCAGGGCAGCTCACACACATTGAAATTAGACATTGCATATGCAGTTATAACAGTCTAGCTTAAAACATTAGCTCTTAATTATAAGAAAACACAATAAATTAAGATGGTGACACGTCATATACCATAGCCTAAGATCCCTCATCCCAGCATTACATCAAACACTTAATAAATAATGATTGGTATGGAGAAAGGGGGCACTAAAACATATATCCTGTGTCTTATTTTTAAAAGAAAAATTTTCAAAACAGACAACACATCAAGGCAAAGAAGAGCTGCAAGTCTATTCCTCTTCATAAAACTGGAGAGACAGAATTCAGAAACCGGCCAGAACTGGTAGATATTCATCATTATTTCACATACTTCACTGCTTTTCTGTATACTGAGTCTTATAAAAAAGAACAGATACATTTGAAGTTTGTTTATTTTTATCTTCATGAATGTTAGTGTGAAAAGGTGGAATCACACAGCGAAAGACATGAAATCCCTCAGTTCTTTCATTAGGAAAAACATTTATTTGATATCCCTCTTTGAATTAAAATGAGTTATACTTGGCTGGGGTGGACCTTAGAGTTTGAGGGCTGGACATGGGGAGAAACAATTCATTGTGCACCCCCCCCCCCAAAAAAAAGTACCCCTCCACATACACACTTAGTGGTTGCCACCATTTGATATAATCAGTGACGTAAAAGTTGCCCTTTCTTAGGCCCCCCCTCCCTCAATCTGAAATAGTCATTTTAATGTCTGCAAAAGCCTCTGTGGGCAGAGAAAGCAGCCAAGCCTAGATGCTGAGCCTGCCCCTCTGGGGGGAAAAGTGACCCCAAGAAAGTCCACTAAGAGGGTTTCTGAGTGCCAGGTGGGGCCTGGAGTTCTCCTAGAACTGAAGCTGGTTTTCAGACTCCAGAGATCAGTTCCGCTGAGAAAACTGTAGCTTCAGAAGTGGGACACTATGACATATGCCACAGAGTCTAGGAAAAACTGGAGTCCCCTCAAGGCTCTGTTCCAAAACTCCCAGGAGTTTCTGTGGTGGATTTAAAACACCCGAAATCCCATTCCTTCATTGATTTTGATGGGTCGACTGCTGATCTGGATGTTCAGACAGCAACCACTCTGGTAATGGAGGCAGGGGTCATTGCGGATCCTGCCACTGATGGCTCTTCACCAATCAGTTAAGACGGTTGGCAGTTGCTCTGGCTGAGGGAAGGCTCTGGCAGGTTGGGAAAAGATCAGGCCATTTAGGATAGCAGGGTTCGTGAATAAGATGCGGTGCCAGTAGTTTCTGTTGTATTTTGGTTACATTTACATTTGGTCCTGCCTGGGGGCAGGGGAATATATTTTGAAGTTACCCAACTGAATGAAGTAAATGAAAATCAATAAATTAGTAAAAATGGGCACGAGGGAAGGGAGCCTCTTCCTACATTACGATCATCCACAACCTCTACCTAACACCCCAGTGCTTGGGGAGCCGGGTCTGTGAACTGATGTCAAAGATCTGCCTAGCACAGTGGAGGACAATTTGAGAAACTGGTTGCCAAGGTCTAGCCTAGCACCATCACCAGTAGCCATGGAAACACCACCAACACCCACCAATCGTCACACGCGGTGACCGCCTTGTGACAGTTAGAGAAAGGCGGAGCATGCTTGTGAACCTATACACCCTGGTATCAGCCTGCTGCCCACCCTGAACAGAAGGACACATGGGCATGCATTCCTGTGAGGGTCATGCCACACCTGCCCATTCCTGCACTGGGGTTTGAGTGAGAGGAGCAATTCTTTTTCCAGGCAAGAGAATTGCAGACCCCCGGGCAACAGGAGAAATGCAAGGGCTCAGTCACTGTGTTCAGGTCCCACTAATGATTTTGGCTGATGCTCCCCCTCATCTCCCAGATGCAGGGTTGCCAATATCCAGGTAAGGCCTGGAAATCCCCTGGGATTGTTGCCCCCCTCCCAACTTCCATTCATCCCAGCAATGCTTGTGCCTTGATCCAAGCACAAACCCCACCCCTGATGCAGTCCCACTCTGTGCCAACACAAGATTCACACTTGACCTACACTAACAGGAGACCCCTGTGCCAGAGAATGGACATATCTCCTGACCCACTTAGAAGCCATCCGAAGCCCCCGGAACAGCGTGACCCAAAGCCACATCTTTAAAAAGCCAGAGCCAGTTAAATATCCCAAAGAACCAAACAGGCATAATTCAAAAAGCTTGATATGTAGTGCCATGAAATATTACAAACCAGACTTTTGTTTTTATTCACCATGTGTCATCATTCTCTTTTGTTTTCTGCCTCCTACCCACCGACCCACCCCAACACTCACAGGAAGAAGCCTGTCTTCATACCTAAGGAATCTTTTCACAGTCAGAGGCGACCCAATAGAAGAAGAGGATGGAGGAGCAGGACCCAGGAGGCCCTGGACTTGGCAAGAGAGTGAGGAAAGACCCCCATCTCATCCAAGCTAGGAGTGTTGTTGCATCCTGGGAGAGAGCTGTGCCAGAGGACTGGGATCAGAAGCCCCTGAACTCAGAAGTGCTTTGCCAACGCTTCCGACAGTTCTGCTACCATGATGCCGATGGCCCTCGAGAGGTTTGCAGCCAGCTCCATAGACTTTGCAGCCACTGGCTGAAGCCAGAGAGGCACTCCAAGAAGGAGATCCTGGACCTGGTGATCCTGGAGCAGTTCCTGATCGTCCTGCCCCAAGAAATGCAGCACTGGGTCAGAGGATGTGGGCCGGAGACCAGTTGCCAAGCGGTGGCCCTGGCGGAGGGTTTCCTCCTGAGTCAGGCAGAGGAGAAGAGGCAGGCAGAACAGGTGAGCGCTTGTCTGTCCCGGTATGTCCAATTCAAGCTACAATATTTGACCTTCTCCTAAGGCTTCCCTGACTGATATTTGTCCAAGTTTTAACCATCTGAATGGGAGATTAAAGATGATGTGTCAGGAGCCCTTCCTTCTGGGGATTTCACCAGGGTTGAAAGAAAGCCCTACCAGGTCTACTTAAAGAAAGATGCAGAGTTCAGGGCAAAATCTGTTCCTTGGTGTGGTGGTTAAGAGTGGTGGACTCTACTCTGGAGGTAATTTTGCATTCCTCCATGTGAGCAGTTAGTCACAGTTCTCTCCAAATCCTGTTAGTCCCACCCACCTCACAGGGGAGGGAAAAGAAGGGAAGGAATTTGTAGGCTGCTTTTATGCTCTTTAAGATATGAATCAAAACTCTTCTCCTTCTCCTCCTTCTCTTATTTGTTGCAGTTGCTGCTGTTTCAGAGGCTGGGTCCATCTATGAAGATGGAAGCTAAGTCTGAAAGAGCTCCGTTGGAGGAAGGGCAGCCGGACCAGGCCCAGGAATATGACCAAAATGCCTTCTCACAGGGTAAGGAGTCATATTGACTTGATGGAATTGGGGCACCCAGTTAATTCAACGGGTAGAGAATTCTGTTCAGGAGAAAAATGAAACACTTCTTCATGCAAATTATGGTGCTCGGTGTTCAATAGTTGGGATGCCCATAAAAGTGGATTAGAACATTCATGGAGGCAGCTCAATGTATCCTT
>NW_025950657.1:0-13448 GCF_021028975.2 Sphaerodactylus townsendi
ATGGATAAGTAGATGGATTGATGCATGGATGGATGGACAGTTGGGGGATGTATGGGTGGGTGGGTGGGTGGGTGGGTGAATTGCTGGGAGGGTGGGTAGATGGCTGAATGGACAGGCAGTGGGAGGAGCCATGGCTCAGTGGTAGAGTCTCTGCTTAGTATGCAGAAGATCTGTAGTTCAATCCATGGGATCCCCATGATGAGATTGCCGTATGTCAGCTGTGACTTGCATATTCCCCCACCGCTGGGGCAGAGGAGATGAGTGAGCTGTGGCAGAAGGGGAAAAGAAACCCCCCTCCACGGACAGAGGGTCTTCTGTAACCAGATAACATCACTGGGATCCCTGCTTGGGCGTTAAAGGAAGAGCTGTGGCTCAAGGGTGGAGCATCTCCGTGGCATGCAGAAGGTCCCACGTTCAACCCCCTGCCTCTCCAGTCAAAAGCACCAGGCAGTAGGTGATATGAAAGACCTCTCTTTACCTGAGACCCTGGAGAGAGGCTGCCCGCCTGAGCAGGCAATACCAACCTTCAGAGTTAAATAAAAGGCAGCTCCATGTGTTCACATGGCTGACAGCTAGACAGATAGGACTGAGGCTGGGCGTGAATGCGGTTTTAAACGATGATGGCGCCGATGACAGTGCTTGGCATTGATGTAGAACGTTGGTGAGTTCGAATGGTTTTTCATTTCATTTCATTTTCATTATTCGGTTCATAACCTGCTCTCCGCTGTACAGATCAGGGCAGCAAACAATAATAATATAAACAGCAAGCATCATGGGTCACAGTCAATCAACAAAACATCAATAGGCACAACATTACGAAATAATAAGAACATCAATAAACGTAAACAATATAAGCAGCAAATAACAATAATCGTAACATTTCACAAGGTAAAAATATCATAAATGTAACATCACCAATAAAAACATTGATGAACATAAACAATAGAAGCAGCAAATCATCATCATCATCATCATAACATTTCACATGGTAAGAATATAATAAACATAACATCACCAATAAAAACTTCAGTAAACATAAACAATATTAGCAGCAAATAGCAATAATCATAACATTTCACATGGTAAAAATATCATAAACGTAACATCACCAATGAAAACATTGATAAACATAAACAATATAAGCAGCAAATAACAATAATCATAACATTTCACAAGGTAAAAATATCATAAACGTAACATCACCAATAAAAACATCGATAAACATAAACAATATAAGCAGCAAATAACAATAATCATAACATTTCACATGGTAAAAATATCATAAACGTAACATCAATAAAAACATCAATAAACGTAGCAAAATAGAATGAAATGTGACATTATCAACAACAAGATAACAGTAGTTGGAACAGTACTGGCAAAGTAGTTGTAACCTGGCAAAGATTTCAGGCAGCATCTCATCAAACCTGATAATCACCCTGTAAGACTGTTGAGTATGGGGATGCCAGTTATCATACAGTAAAGTGAAGAGTGTCTTAGCCAGGAATGCCTAATGCCGTGATGGCTGAGCCCAGATTCGAACCGGGGACTTCCTGGCTCAATGCAGACCGCTTTGTTGTCACTAGGTCCATAAAGAGCAATGCGGAAGATCCAGGCAGGGTTGATCCCTGATCCCTCTCTGGAAGGTTCAGGTGGTCTGTCAAACCGTAGAGCTGTTTGGAATCAAACCAATGCAGCAGCGGATGGGATCATGGTGGGTAGAATGCCGGGTTTGGTGGCGGGAAAACGAGGGGGAAACTGATGGTGAGCCGTGAGCCTGGTGGGCTGCCTGCGCCTACCTCGCTGGGTTGTTGTGACGATAAATGAGATACAGGCTTATGAAGCATGTGGGGAATTTTTATGTATTTTAAAATTAATAGTAAATGTTCATTAAATGTTTTTCTTCCTTCTGGAGCTGAAGAGAGCTTACCATAAGAATACATAAAATAGAACACATAAAAGCACATTTCTCTCTCTCTCTCTCTCTCTTCTCTCTTTCTTTTCTCTCTTCTCTCTCTCTCTCTCTCTCTCTATTTATCTTTCTTTCTTTCTTTCTTTCTTTCTTTCTTTCTTTCTTTCTTTCTTTCTTTATTTATTTATTTATTTATTTATTTATCCATCTATTCTTTAAAGCATTTGCTAAATGCCTTTCCTCCTTACAGAGTTCAAGGCAGCTCACGGTAATAATAAAATACATACAATAGAACACATAAAAGCACATTTATTTATATATTTTTTATTTTGTTATTTATCCATTCATTCATTTAAAGCATTTGTTAGCAGCCTCTCTTCCTGACGGAGCTCAAGGCGGCTTAGGCAATAATGAAATACATAAAATAGAACACATAAAAGCACGAGCGTTTGTTTGTTTGTTTGTTTGTTTGTTTGTTTGTTTGTTTATTCATTCATTCTTTCTTTCTTTCTTTCTTTCTTTCATTTATTTGAAGCATTTGTTAGCTGCCTTTCTTCTGGTCTGAGCTCGAGGGGGCTTACGGTAATAATAAAATACCTAAAATAGAACGCATGAGCACACATTTATGTATTGATTTATGTGTTCTTTTATTTAAAGCATTTGCTAGCTGCCTTTCTCACAGACCCCAGGGCAACTGACCATAAGAATAAAATTCATAAAGTAGCACACATAAAGACACATTTACCTGTCGGTTTGCTTGTTTATGGCATTTTTGAACTGCCTTTCTTCCCCTCAAAGCTCAAGGGGACTTATCGATATCAGCAAAAGTCAGAAAACAGAATGCATCAAAATGCACAAAATGCTCAATTTAAAATCACAGTTCGGGACTCTTTTAAACAAAGGCTCCTTCCGCACATGCAGAATAATGCACTTTCAAACTGCTTTCAGTGCTCCTTGAAGCTGTGCGGAATAGCAAAATCCACTGGCAAACAGTTGTGAAAGTGGTTTGAAAACGCCTTATTCTGCATGTGCGGAAGGGGCCAAAGTTTCAAATAAAAGTGTCTCCAGCTGCCTTCTGAAGATTGAAAGTGAGGGGGACAGATAGACCATCCCAGGGAGAAATGTGAAGAACATTTGAAGACACTCCAGGTGAGATTGCCAGCTGCAGGTTGGGAGATAGCTGGACATTTGGGGGGTGGGGCCTGGAGTGGGTGGGGTTTGAGATCTCCAGCCACCACCTGGAGATTGGCAACTCAAACTCCAGATCCGCAGCATTGCTGGCTTCAGTTTCTGGGCCCTTGAACAAACCCCTCTATGGCAAAGAATGCAACCACGCAGCTGGGCTTCGTTCACTCTTGTCTCCGCATTTCATATCTTGCTGTGATTTCAAAGACAACTATCGTTATCATCCATAATCATAATTCTTCACAAGCCACTAGCCATGTTCACTGGCACTCCTCTGAGAGTTTGTTTTCAGAGCACGGGGGATGAGGTGCTGCAACTGGATATGGTTTTCCGAGCCAAAAAGAAATGTACCTGCCCCTAAAGCACAGGTGTCAAACTCGCGGCCCTCCAGATGTTATGGACTACAGTTCCCATCATCCCCTGCCAGCACCATTCTGGCAGGGGATGATGGAAACGGTAGTCCATAACATCTGGAGGGCCGCGAGTTTGACACCTATGCCCTAAAGGGTTTCCTTACAATATTTGGGTAAGAAGAATCCAAAAGAAGACATGGGGAACCATCAGGATGAACATGTGTGTGTGTGTAGTGATTAAGAGCAGGTGGATGAGAACGGGGTTTGATTCCCCACTCCTCCACCTGAGTGGCAGAGGCTTATCTGGTGAACCAGATGTGTTTCCGCACTCCTACGCTCCTGCTGGGTGACCTTCGGCTAGTCACAGTTCTCTCAGGACGCTCTCAGCCCCACCTGCCTCACGAGGGGTCTGTTGTGGGGAGAGAAAGGGAAAGGAGCTTGTAAACCACCTCGAGTCTCCTTACAGGAGAGAAAGGTGGGCAGAGGTGGGATCCAGCAGGTTCTCACAGGTTCCTGAGAGTAGGTTACTAATTATTTGTGTGTGCTGAGAGGGGGTTACTTATTGGTGATTTTGCCACGTGATTTTTGCCTTGGTTACGCCCCTCCTCTCAGCAGTAGCGCACAGAACTTGAAGCAGTTTAGCAGGAGGTGCACCGGCGTGCGTGGCAACCTGCGCTCGCGTGCATTCGTTTCCCGCCCAAGGACCAGCACAGTGGCTGCGTCCTTGCCACAGCCCCACCCAGGAATGCCCCACCCCCGTAATGCCGGCCACACCCCCATCGTGCCCCGCCCCGCCCCATTGGCACTACGCCACAGTTTGAATCCCACCACCATGGGAACCTGTTACTAAAATTTTTGGATCCCACCACTGAAGGTGGGGTACAAATCCAACTCCTCCTCCTCCTCCTCCTCCTCCTCCTCCTCCTCTTCTTCTTCTCCTTCTCCTTCTCCTTCTCCTTGGACCTCACTGACTATCTATCTCATACACTTCTATCCCACCTTTCCCACCCGTTCTATTCTCCCAACAGCCCTGCTAGGCAGATTAAAATATGAGAGAGTGGCAAGCCCAAAGTCCCCCAGCAAGCTTTAAGAGGGTGCGGATTTCAACATCATTTGGAGTCTAGTCTGAGACTCTAACCACTATCCCCCAATGCCTTCCTCTGTGAATTAGTGTGCTGCGTGCTTGAGGTTTGCCACAGATTTCTGGCATGCTTTCCAAGATCCTAATCAACACTAGCAATATGAGTCTTGATTAAATCATGGATGGAAAAACAATTTGTCACCTCGATTTGATTACACCGTGAGATGAAAAAGGATCCTTTCTGGGTTGTGATTTAATTGCGGCCCGTAGTCATCTATTATTGTGGTTATCAGACCTGTCTTTCATTATGGGATCCAAAGGCAGCTTCGGCAAAGAGGAGACGTCCCGCGCTTTCCAACGATGTCTGGGGGGTGTCTTCAGAGAGCACTGGTAACTTGAACACTGCAGCAAAAAAAGGTGTTGCGATTCCAATGTAAATTTCAGAAATCCTCCCACGTTAAGCTGTAAGGCAAAACTCACAGGATGAACAAGAGAAAAGAGAGGAGGAAGAGTCCTAGAGGGCAAGGTCATGGGATTAGAAACCCCAGAAACAAAGAAGAAGAAGAAGAAGAAGAAGAAGAAGAAGAAGAAGAAGAAGAAGAAGAAGAAGAAGAAGAAGAAGAAGAAGAAGAAGAAGAAGAAGAAGAAGAAGAAGAAGAAGAAGAAGAAGAAGAAGAAGAAGAAGAAGAAGAAGAAGAAGAAGAAGAAGAGTTGGATTTATACCCCACCTTTCTCTCCTGTAAGGAGACTCAAGGTGGCTTACAAGATCCTTTCCCTTCCTCTCCCCTGAATAGACACCTTGTGAGGCAGGTGGGGCTGAGAGAGTTCAGAGAGAACTGTGACTAGCCCCAGCGGGAATGTAAGAGTGTGGAAACACATCTAGTTCACCAGATAAGCCTCTGTCACTCAGGTGGAGGCATGGGGAATCAAACACAGTTCTCCAGATTAGAATCCACCTGCTCTTAACCACTACACCATGCTGGCATTCCCTTGGCCATGTGAGAAAGGATCATGAGAACCAAGCGCTGATTCATCTCTTCCTTCTGGCCCTCTCATGGTCTGGCTCAATTTAACAGAATCAACTTTGCTACCCGATGGCCATCTCTTGCCTCTGATTAAATACTTCCAAGGAGAGCCCAGCCCACCACCTCCCGAGGAGAACTATTCCACTGGGGAACCCCTCTAACTACCAAGCAGTTCTTCCTGAGGTATTCCAATAGTTGCATTCAAACAGCTGAAGCAGGAGTTGAAGAAGCAATAGACAAATATAATCAGGATGGATCCAAACATCCTCTAATGGACCTTTCTCCCTCCTGAGAGGTCCTCCTCCAATTTAATTTTTAATTCTATTTGTTTATTTTTTAGATTCATTGGCCACCCTTTCCCGAAGGGCACAGTGGCTCCTCTTCCACTGGAAGAACCACTATTTTATATATGTATCTAGATGGGGTCTGCCAAGCAAGCTGTGGTAATTGTCCTTTCTCTATCACAGTCCAAGAACTCCACATTGTTGTCCATGCAGGTCCAATGATCCCCAGCATAGCCTTTTGGGGTGGTCAAATGGAATCCCTCTTTCCCTTTTCAGTTCACATTGTTATATGTTGGTGTCTTGTTTTTTTAGTATAAGGTAACTCTTTCCATTCCACAACAGAACTGTCCAGAGCGCGAATCCCGCTGTCTATGGGGCTGGTTGACACGCACAGTCCTGGCTTGGGGAAGGCAGAACTGGGGCAAGGAGGCTATCCCAGTCAGGCAGCAGAGGCAGGGGGGTGAGGCGCTCAGATCGAGGCCAGCTCCCTGGGTTCTTAAAGGGCCACGTGCAAAAGAAGCATGAGCCGGGTAGTAGTTGGTTCGGCCTCACCCCGTGTATTTTCTTAGAACAGGGCAGCAAACTCCAGGCCTCACTTTTAGTAAAAGAGAGCTGTGGCGAATATGGGTGGGGAAGTGGGTAAGTGGTGGTTGGATGTGAGGGAGGGCAGAGTGAGGTGTGTGAGGATGAGCTGGATGTGTATTGTGTGGTAGCAGTGGGTGAGGCACAGAGAGTGAAAGTTACCTGCGTGTGAGGGGGGGGGGGACCCCACCTGACGTCTCACACAGCAAAGTGTGTATGTGTTTCACTTCCACTCGTATTACCTAACAGTATTGCCTATTTACTGTTTCCACTGCTCATCTCTGCCCATCTGCGCGAACATTCTAAGCTCTCAGGCCACAGACAGACAGGCTGCACGAACACTCTAAGGGTGACAGTTAAACACGCCAGCTTCATGGCCTGGTGCGCCAGGAAAAAGGTGTTTTACCAGGCTCAGGTATGGACTTTCAGCTCAGGTATGGACTTTCATTTGAAGGTCCGATTACCTGCCCAGAACAGGCAGGGAAGTCCTGTGAAAATTTGGGGGCGATCCGTCCAGCCATTTCAGCGTTAGGGCGTGACTAACAAAGTCACTGTTAGCTTTTTTATATATATAGATTGATGTAATCATTTTTATGTATGTCCTGTTGCTGGGCCTCCAGAGAAACTGGTTGTCCACTGTGTGAGACTGGATGCTGGACTAGAGGAACCATTGCTTTGATCCAGAAGGTCTTTTCTGATGTTGTGATGAAGGCCTCCGTCTCTCTGTTTTGTTGTTGGTCCTCCAGAGGAACTGTGTGAGACAGGATGCTGGACTAGTGTGGTGGAGTCTCCTTCTTTGGAGGTTTTTAAAGAGAGACTGGGTGGCCACCTGTCAGGCGTACTTTGATGGTGTGTTCCTGCATGGCAGGGGGTTGGACTTGATGGCCCTTGTGGTCTCTTCCAACTCTATGATTTTATGACCACTGGTTTGATCCAGCAGGCCACTTCTGGAACTCTTAGTTCTCATGTCAATAAAAATGGCAGATTGACTTCGCTTTCCCCCCCTTCATTTCCTAACTGCCTTCCAGAATAGTGTAGTGGCAGAATACCGGACTTGGATCTGAAAGGCCCGGGTTCGATTCCCTTCTCTGCCATGGAAGCTTGCTGAGAGACCTTGAGTCCGTCACATATTCTAAGGGGCTTTCTGCACTGACAGAGTTGTACTGGTTTCGATCTAGGTTCACCTCAGTGTATCCGCACTGCAACTGAGCTCAATGTTGTTTTGTCTCAGTTCCCCTCCCTCAGAACTGCGACATCCCTGTCGCAGTTATGAACTGCGACTTTCTGCTTGAACAAGGTCGATATCGCTTCGATGCTTCGAAGTGCGGACGCATCGAAACGACACCTCATCCGTTCAACCAATCAGGAGCCGGTTTTGTGGCATGTGCAGAACGGGAGAGTCGTGGCGGGCATGTAACTGTAAACTGTAAAAACTGTAAAAAAAAAAAAGAACAGTCCCATTTCCCATGGTAACACAAGCGCCAATCAAGATCGAGGAGCGAAACAGGCACCAAGATGATCCCGCCCACTTAGCTTGGTTCCAGGGGGCCAAATAAGTTGTTGTGCGGACAGCCTGGAATCGCCCCCCACTGAAGGGAACCGAGTCGACCTTAGCTCCCTTCTGTAGTGCGGAAAGCCCCTAAGTCTAACCTACCTTACAGGATAAAATGGACAAATGAAGGATGCCAAGTAGAGCATCTTGGAAGGTGGGCAGTACAGTAAAAGTACCATCATGCTAAACAAATATGCTGATCAGACCAGTGGTGGGATTCAGCCGGTTCGCACCACTTCGGCAGAGCCGGTTGTTAAAATGGTGCTTGTAAACAACCAGTTGTTAAATTATTTGACACCCACCACTGGATCAGACCTCACCTAGAGTATTATATTCAGTTCTGGGCACCGCAATTTAAGAAGGATATGGACAAGCTGGAATGGTTCCAGAGGAGGGCAACCAGAGGTGGGATCCAACAGGTTCTCACAGGTTCCCGAGAGTAGGTTACTAATTATTTGTGTGTGCTGAGAGGGGGTTACTAATGGGTGATGTTGCCACGTGATTTTTCCCTTAGTTATGCCCCTCCTCTCAGCAGTAGCGCGTCGAACTTGAAGCAGTCTAGCAGGAGGTGCACCAGCGTGCGTGGCAGCCTGCGCCTGCGTGCATTCATTTCCCACCCAAGGACCGGTGCAGCGGCTTCATCCTTGCCACAGCCCCGCCCAGGAATGCCCCGCCCTCTGAATGCCTGGTCCCGCCCCTGTCGTGCCCCGCTCAGCCCCATTGGCGCTATGCCACAGTTTGAATCCCACCACCATGGGAACCTGTTACTAAAATTTTTGGATCCCACCACTGAGGACAACCCTATGAAGAGAGGCTTGGGGAGCTGGGATGTTTAGTCTTTATAAGCGAAGGTTAAGGGGGGGCATGATAGCCATGTTTAAATATTTGAAGGGAGCAAGCTTGTTTTCTGCTGCCTCAGAGACTAGGGCCAGGAGTAATGGATTCAAGGTGCAGGAAAAGAGATTCCACCTAAACATTAGGAAGAACTTCCTGACCATCAGGGCTGTTCGACAGTGGAATTCACTGCCTCTGAGAGTGGTGGAGTCTCCTTCTTTGGAGTTTGGGTGAACGTATGTCGGGAGTGCTTTGATTGTGTGTTCCTGCATTGCAGGGGGTTGGACTGTGATTCCCCGTACGAGATGTTTCACCTCTAGGCTAGTGCCTAAGACAAACAACTCTAGTTTGAGCGCAAAGGTCATAGGAAAACTGTTCCACTCCTATAGCTTAGATATCAGTGAGACAGTATGATGAACCAAGAATAGCGTGGAGAAAATCAATTCCATCCTGGTAGTGTGCTCATGTCTCATAATTCTGAAGGCACAAAAGTTGAAAGATAAGTCTTCCATAGCTCTGGGCTGAATAACTAACTCTTCAGGGGCGTGCACCCGGTGCGTTGTGCACCTCCCCGAACCCCTTGGCGCTACGCCACTGCTGCCCCCTCGCCCTCCCCTGTGGTTAAGTTTGATCACTGATTTGGGAGGCTTCTTTCTTTCCCTTCCTTGCAGTTCTCAGAGATGATAGCGGGCACAGCCCTTTGGTGCCTCCTAAAGGAAAGGAAATTTCTCCAATGAGAAATTGCGGGATTGGAATCAATCGATACATTCAGTTGTATTAAGCAAGGGTATTGCGCACCCGACACCCTTCCAAGACGTTGCAGGTGTCAAATGGCTTCCTGTAGCTCTGTGCAGTCGACAGCTTTTCTGGAGGGTCAGTTTTGCTCCTTGTGTCTTAAGAACATATGTTGTGTCTTAAGGTTGTGTCTTAAGAACTTATGAAAAGCCATGTTGGACCAGACCATGGCCCATCAAGTCCAGGAGCCTGTTCACACAATGGCCAATCAGGTGCATGCTTGTCAGGTCCCAGACCTTCAGTCAATAAACAGACTCTGGATTCTGGATCAGTGGCGTTTATTTGAAAGGCAATGAAGTACCCAGCTTGAGAAAGCCAATTCTGCAAGACCTGGCTTGTGCTAGCCCCCTTTGTTTCCACTCTCTGTCAACATTTTCTACCCCATGCATAATTTTATAGACTTCGATCCTATCCCCTCTCAGACGTCTCCTCTCCAAACTAAAGAGTCCCAAACGCTGCAGCCTCTCCTCATAAGGAAGGTGCTCCGGTTCTATGATTCTAAGACCCCAAGGGCCGTCCAGTCCAACCCCCTGCTATTCAGAAACATACAACCAAAGCATTCCCAACAGTTGTCCGTCCAGCCTCTGTTTGAAATCAGATTTGGGGGCAGAGTTTGGGAAGGAGGGGTTTGGGGTGGGTTTCTCCAGGGGAAGGGACCTCTGGAGATCAGGTGTAATCCTGGGAGGTTTCTAGACCCCGCTTGCAAATCGGCAATCTACCTTTGGCCCAGTTCCAGGTGACTATTCATCTCCCTGCAGTGACGTCATTTGAGGAGGGGGGAGATCCTTCCTATTGCAGGTACCAGCAGTGTGTTCTCAAACTGGGAGGGTAAAATTCCTAAGAAGGTAGGATTGTTTTGAAGGGTGTGTGTGTTTTAGCCCTGAACGAGCCGCTATCCACGCTTTTGCTCTGCGGAGGCTCCCAGCTTAATTTTCTCCCAGCGCTTTCCATTTAATATCTTTTTTTTTTGAGACAGGCGATAAAAGCAGCCATCCAGTCGATGATTGCTTCTTGCTTCACAAATGACACTGCAGTGACGCACGGGTGACTGCGTGATGCTGTGCGTCCCGGCGACTACCCTCCTTTCTCAGCTGGCCCATTAACTTAACAGATTGGGGGCGGATGCATTCTGTAAAGCGCTTCTCTACTCCTTCCCTCTTGACTATGGAAGATAGCCTTGTTCATTCCCGGTTTAACTCACAGCCCGTCAAAATGAAAGACAACTGTTGTGAATTTTCCAATCTGTGTGGCTGTGGTCTAATGATTTAAGAAGAAGAAGAAGAAGAAGAAGAAGAAGAAGAAGAAGAAGAAGGAGGAGGAGGAGGAGGAGGAGGAGGAGGAGGAGGAGTTTGGAGACTCAAGGTGGCTTAGAAGCTCCTTTCCCTTCCTCTCCCCACAACAGACGCCTTGTGAGGTCGGTGGGGCTGAGAGAGTTCAGAGAGAACTGTGACTGGCCCAAGGTCACCCAGGAGGAATGTTGGAGTGCGGGAACACATCAGGTTCACCAGATAAGCCTGCGCCACTCAGGTGGAAGTTTGGGAAATCACACCTGGTTCTCCAGATTAGAATCCACCTGCTCTTCACCACAACACCAGGCTGGCATTCGCTCCCGATGTTTTGATCACATCTGCGGCTGGCAGAGCTGGAAGGGGCCACAAAGGCCATCAAGTCCAACCCCCTGCCATGCACCATCAAAGCACCCCTGATAGGGGAGATGAGTGGACTGCAGCAGAAGGGGAAAGAAATCATACTCCACTGTCAGAGGGCCTTCCATAACCACATATTCTCCTTGGGATCCAAGCTTGGGCATTAAAGGAAGATCTGTGGCACACAGAAGGCCTCAGGTTCAAACCCCGGCAGCTCTAGTTAAAAGGTAGTCGGTGACGTGAAAGACCTCTCCTTGAGACCCTGAAGAGCAGCTTGCCAGCCTGAGTGGACAATCCTCACCTTGAGAAGGACCAGTGGTCTGATACAGTGCAAGGCAGGCCTGTGTGTGTGTCCTTCTTGCACAGAAGCCAGTGTGGTGTACTGGTTAAGAGCAGGCGGATTCCAATCTGGAGGACCAGGTTTAATCCCCCACTTCTCCACCTGAGTGGCAGGGGCTTATCTGGGGAACCAGAGGTGTTTCCGTGCTCCTACGTTCCTGCTGAGTGACCTTGGGCTAGTCACAGTTCTTTGGAACTCTCTCAGCTCCACCTACCTCACAAGGTGTCTGTTGTGGGGAGAGGAAGGGAAAGGAGCTTGTAGGCTACCTTGAGTCTCCTTACAGGAGAGAAAAGGGGGATATAAATCCAGCTCCTCTTCCTCCTCCTTGTTGTTGTCATTGTTGTCTTCTTCTTGTCGTTGTTGTTGTTGTCTTCTTCTAGGAGCAGCAGTGGCATAAGAGGTTAAGAGCTCGTGTATCTAATCTGGAGGAACCGGGTTTGATTCCCCGCTCTGTTGCCTGAGCTGTGGAGGCTTCTCTGGGGAATTCAGATTAGCCTGTGCACTCCCACACACGCCAGCTGGGTGACCTTGGGCTAGTCACAGCTTCTCGGAGCTCTCTCAGCCCCACCCACCTGCCAGGGTGTTTGTTGTGAGGAGAGAAAGGGGGGATATAAATCCAAACTCCTCCTCCTCCTCCTCCTCCTCCTCCTCCTCTTCTTCTTCTTCTTCTTCTTCTTCTTCTTCTTCTTCTTCTTCTTCTTCTTCTTCTTCTTCTTCTTCTTCTTCTTCTTCTTCTTCTTCTTCTTCTTCTTCTTCTTCTTCTTCTTCTTCTTCTTCTTCTTCAAAATCGAAACGTTCAGCCAGGAGGAATTCAACTCTGTCCCTCCGCTGAAATTCCTCTTCAGTATTCTGTTTCTCTGGCTAAACGGACGACTGCTATTCTATCTCTGTTCTCCCTTGCCGAAAACATCTACTCCCTGGTTTTGTAATCCTCGGGGAGTTTTTCAAAAGATACTGTGGGAGATTCCTGATAATTAGACCATGGCCAACGCTCCAGTTTGGCTGTGTCTCTGTTCCATAAAGTTCTTGGCATAATAGTTCACATGGCACAAGGGAGAAGATCAGACTGACATTATTCCATTGTTATAAGATATGGTTTTTTTCCCTTTCTTCCATATCCATTGACCCCTTGAAGATGGAGGCAGAGGGACGTGGCCACCAGAAAGACACAGACAAATAAAGTTCATATTCTTGCAATAATCTCACGCTCGATAAGAGGCTCTCTAATGGTAAAAAATGGCTTAACAAGATGCACGTCACAGGGATTAAATTAAATTAATCTCGCGTTTTAATGCAAGGCCAATCCAGAGACTAGGGAAAGCCTGTCAGAGCCCTTGAATATCATTCTGCATTTTTTAAAATCCATGTTTGCATTTGTGGTCGGAGCAAATCCGATTCGAATGCAATTAGCTTCGAGCTGCTGTCTCCGTGCAAAGTAATCGAAAGCCATTTTGTAATGAGGAACGCCGGCAGAAAGGTGAAACGGGCTGCAACCAAAGATTTGCCCAGACTGCAACATGGTGTAGCCCAAAGAAGAAGAAGAGTTTGGATTTATATCCCCTTTTTCTCTCCTGCCGGAGACTCAAAGGGGCTAACAATCTCCTTGCCCTTCCCCCTTCACAACAAACACCCTGTGGTAGGTAGGTGGGGCTGAGAGAGCTCCGAGAAGCTGTGACTAGCCCAAGGTCACCCAGCTGGTGTGTGTGGGAGTGTACAGGCTAATCTGAATTCCCCAGAGAAGCCTTCACAGCTCAGGCAGCAGAGCTGGGAATCAAACCCGGTTCCGCCAGATTAGACACACGAGCTCTTAACCTCCTACGCCACTGCTGCTCCAAACTACTCCTGTGTAACTCATCTGA
>NW_025950658.1:0-13446 GCF_021028975.2 Sphaerodactylus townsendi
ATGCCCCCTGGTTCTATATTTCAATAAAGGCTTATGATTGCATGTGCAATATAAAGGCCATGTGCAATATAAAGGCAAAGATCCAGTAGAGGAAGGGCAGGTTTGGGCTTAATCCCACATAATCTCATTGTGCTCACTGGAAACAAAGAGAGCTTCCGGTTCTCACTTGGCCAAGCCCTAGGCCTAGACCATAAACCAGGACTTCTCACTACTGCTATCAAACAAAATGGAATTTGCTTATTAACATTCCCTCCGCAAAATTCACTCTGGTAGCCTTGACTGATGAATTCTGCATTCTCGGCACCTCCTCAGGTAATCTCATCTTGATGAGGTAATTTGGACTCCCTCCAAGCAGAGATCACCAGATAAAGGGCAGGAAAGCCTAGCTTGAAAGTCCCTTCCTTTTACCCACTTTTTGGCAGTCAGGGGTTACTCTGTTAGTTCGTTTAGCTAGCCACCTTGGGGTTTGGGAAGGGTAGAGTGTAAATCTAATAAAATGAATAATAATCATAAAATGAGAAAAAAAAGGAATCTTTTCATTTCATTCAGGTCCCGAGTCCTCCACCTGAAGCCAGAATCAGACTTTTAAATGAACATTTGCGTTCCGAAGACTTTCGCTGGCGTATGAATGGAAGAGTGTCAAGAGTGGGAACAGCAGTGGCGTAGTGGTTAAGAGCAGGTGCATTCTAATCTGGAGGAACCGGGTTTGATTCCCAGCTCTGCCGCCTGAGCTGTGGAGGCTTATCTGGGGAATTCAGATTAGCCTGTACACTCCAATTCACACCAGCAGGGTGACCTTGGGCTAGTCACAGCTTCTCGGAGCTCTCTCAGCCCCACCTACCTCACAGGGTGTTTGTTGTGAGGGGGGAAGGGTAAGGAGTTTGTAAGCCCCTTTGAGCCTCCTGCAGGAGAGAAAGGGGGTATATAAATCCAAACTCCTCCTCCTCCTTCTTCACTTATGCGCTGTTCTTCACCTCAATTATTTGCCCCCCGTGTCATTCTACCCTGCCTGAGGATTTGTAGCTTTGAGCACCTATTTTATTCTATTCACTTAACTGATTGTTGTGGATTTTCTGGGCTGTATGACTGTGGTGTGGTAGACCTTGTTCCTAAAGTTTCACTTGCATCTGTGGTCAGCATCTTCAGAGGTGTATCACAGAGAGAAGTGGGTAGCACACTGTGTCCAGTGGGAAGGAAATGTTTATTGGGGTGTATATTGTCCATGTCCCAGGGTGGGGAACCAATCAGTGTTTTGGGTGGAACTTGTTTGCAAAGGTGTGGTTGACTGTATTGTATTGCGGGTTGGGTTTTCAGTCCATTTGCATTTGTATTCGCATTTGCATTCCCTGCAGTAGCAACAGTCTTAGTGAATACAAATCCTGTGTCCGGGTGGAGTCTATTGTCCATGAACCTAGCATGCCCTTGGCCTTTGATTCTGCTGTTTTTAAGTACTGGTCGCCAAGTTTTGTTAATTCTCAGAGTCTCTTCCTTCTTGTTGAAGTTGTCTTGGTGTTTGTGGATTTCAATAGCCTTCTTCTGTAGTCTGACATAGTAACCATCCGAGTTGTCCAGAATTTCAGTGTTTTCAAATAAAATGTTATGTCCAGTTTTGTTTAGACTAGAGCATGTTCTGCAAATTTTTCGGGATGGTTAAGCTGACAGTGTCGCTAATGCTCTTTAATATGAGTCTGAATGCTGTGTTTTGTAGTTCCTATGTAGACCTTTCCACAGCTGCAGGGTATGTGATAGATTCTCTCTGCGATACACCTCTGAAGATGCTGGCCACAGATTCAGGTGAAACATTAGGAACAAGATCTACCAGACACAGCCTGGAAAACCCACAACAACCAATTGAATCCAGCTGTGAAAGCTTTTATCAGTACTCTTCACTAAGCTTCTTGCCTCACCCTCTTGAATCATATGCATATATTGGTATCTTTATTTTATTTATCCGTAATCAGCCTTTTCCACTGAGACTCATAGTGGATTACACAGTGTAAGACAAATGCAAACAGTGGGATGAGGCATGTGATAAACAGTGTAACAGGACTAGAATTATAGCTATCTGAAACAGAAATAGAGTAGTGTGTGTGTGCAATGTTCTTAAAAGCAAGGGCTTTTAAGGCAAGTAAGAAGCAGAGGTGGTTTGCCATTACCTTCCTCTGCAGGGTCTTCTTTGGTGGTCTCCCCTCCAAATACTAACCATTCTTAGCTTCCAAGACCTGATGAGATCATGCTATACCAGTGATGGCGAACCCATGGCACGGGTGCCAGAGGTGGCACTCGGAGCCCTCTCTGTGGGCACGCACACACAGGGTTCGTCATGTGGGGGGCGGAAAATCACTCCCCCCCACACACATCTAGTCTGGCCTAGCCCACTGAGCATGATGTGCATGCACTGCGGTGAGTAGGGAGGACTTGGTTGGCAGGCCTGGTGCTTGTGCTCTGGGTGGCTGCTGCCCAAGGGTGTGTGTGTGCAGAGGAGGCAGAGATGCTAGAGAAGCACAGAGCGGTGCGCGCAGGACTTGCTGGAGGTTACAGCAGGCTGGCCCCTTCTTGAGCGGGTGGGGGGGAGGAAGACGGAGCCAACCGTTTTTTTCTAAACTAAAATCTCAGCATTCAAGTTAAATTGCCAGGTTGGCACTTTGCGATAAATAAGTGGGGTTTGGGTTGCAATTTGGGCACTCGGTCTCAAAAAGATTCGCCATCACTGTGCTATGCCATGCCACCTTCTGTCCCATAGAGTGTTAGACACAATATAATAAACTATGCACAAAATGGTGTGGAAAACAACCCAGTGAGGGGAGGATAATACTCATAGCAAACAGACAATAGACATTGTACACACTGGTATAGTGCACAGTCCCATCCCCTTGATCAAAGTGCCTTCACGACATAGCAGTGTTTGCTTTATAAAAATGCCCTATATGAGAACCCTTTTTTTGGCATGATTTGCGGAATGACAGAAGTATGGGAGTCCTCCTGACCTCCTCTGGTGGCATCCTAGTTTTGGAGATTATCATTTCATGTAGTTCTGGAGCTGGCCCCTTCACTGACTTGATGGACTCAGAGAATAGGGTCAGGTACATACCAGAGTCGTTCTACAGCTCTGGAGAACCTCCTCTCACCAAGCTTTGCAGAAGAATCCAAAAGAATTACAGATATAGAAAATCAATGTTCCAGATGTTGGCCACCATCTTCAAAGCCAGGAGTAGCCACCTACAGTTGTGCGAGCCAATTGGGCGGAGGAGGAGGAGGAGGAGGATCTGCCACTGCATGAGCAGGAAAGGGAGGGGAAGAGGAAGAGGAAGAGGAGGACATTGAAGCTGTCTCCAGTCAGCACAATGAGCCAGGTGGGCACATGGGGCGCTTCCTACGACTGCATCCAGCCAAAGAGACTTACTTAATCTGCGTGCTCTTCCTGGGTGTCTGTACCCAAGCTCTGGGCAGGCACGAATGCCAGGGTTGGTGAGAGGGGTCAGCCGTGGTGCCTTCCACCCAGGTTGCTCTAATTCTCCTTCCTTCCCCCCCCGCCACAAAATGATTTCCACTGTTCCTAATTGTTACTGTATGTTTGCTTATATATGGTGGTCATTTGAATAGTAAAAGGTGCAGAGAAGGGCAACGAGGATGATTGAGGGACTGGAGCACCTTCCCTATGAGGAGAGGCTGCAGCGTTTGAGACTCTTTAGTTTGGAGAGGAGACGTCTGAGGGGGGATATGATTGAAGTCTATAAAATTAGGCATGGGGTAGAAAATGTTGACAGAGGTCGATTCCCCACTCACCATTAGATGTGCGCTCCTCACGGAAAATATCCCCGGGCCCTGCAGCATTCCCCAGTACACCAGTGGTGACAACACAGCCACCCTGATTCTGCCGTTCCTCCCACCCCTCAGTGCGTGTCATTTCAGATCCTGGACAGAAGTGCACCTTTTTCAAAAGCAGGGGTGACTCCGGGTTTGGTTTCCCACTGCTGATAGTGATGTGGAGCCTTCCGTCCAATCAGGCCACGGCAAGGTGTGGTCGATGCGCACGCAGCCTGTTTTTTTTCATTTTTAACACCCAAAATCGACGTCTGCTCAAATAGACGTGGATTCATCGCCAAAGCTATACTTTATAATGGCGAATCTGCGCATGCTCGTTGAGGCGTTGATTCGGCCTTTTGGGGAAAAAAACCCGCCCCAGCAAAACCCAGCAGCCAATCAGGGCAGCCCCTGAGCAGATCAGTGGGGAGTCCTGCATGGCTGCTGCATGGCTGCCGTTTTTATTGGACCAAGGGGGCAGAAGCTGCGGTGGGGACCATGAAACCGTGCTCAAAACCCAAGCAAACCAAACCGGTGCATATCGACCTCCATTTTTTAAGTGGGGAATCGACCAGAGAGAATTTTTTCTGTCTTTCTCACAATACTAGAACCAGGGGGCATACATGCTGGGGGGAAGAATCAGGACTAATAAAAGGAAACACTTCTTCACGCAACATGTGATTGGTGTTTGGAATATGCTGCCACAGGAGGTGGTGATGGCCACTAACCTGGATAGCTTTAAAAAGGGTGTGGAGAAATGGCTCCTTCCCCCCCCCCTTCCGTTTCCTTTTTCTTTCATCCTCTCCTTCTCCAACCAGGTACCAGAGTTTTGGAGGACTTAGAAATCCCAGAGAAACATCAGGAAATGCTACCTGACCTAGGGGGAAATGATATCTTGACCCAGCCTGACCTGGTCAAAGGAGGGTGGGGTCTGGGATCTGATAAATTGAGGGGAAGAGAGGGCGGCAGAGTCTCTGGGCTCCAGGTCTTCTGGAGGGGAGCAGAGCTCTTGCTCGAACTGGGAAGCAGTGGCAGCCATTTTTCTGACCATGTGCTCCAGCTGTGGTAATGTGAGCTCTTTTGGCCAATGGCAACATTTTAAGCTTCTTAAGGACTCCAATTCTTGCTTTCTACCATCTTTAATTGTGGGTATGTATTAGTGATAGGAAAAGAGGATTTCCATGCGTTTTATCTCCCCTTTTTATTTTGTAACCCTTGCTTCTGCAAACCTGGTGTGTGCTAAAAACATATGGTAATCATTTTCTTTCTTTTAATAAATACTTTTTAAACCTTTTAGTTGTGGGAGGAAAGGTCTCTGTACTGCACGATGCCCCACTGTCTTGGACACGCTATTTAAATTAGGAGGTAGAGGGAAGGCTGAGCAGCTTTTCCTCCAGGATCTCATAGCGTCTAATTCCTGTGGAACCCAGGAGAGGGGAACCTGGGGAAACTGAGGCAGGGGCCTCGCAGTTGGAAGGAAAGCTGGGAAATCCTTGATCTTCCCCAGCAGGCAGTCCTCAAATGATCCAGGTGGTGGCAGCATACCTAAAGAGAAAGAAGCCCTCCCAGAAAAAAAAAAGTCGGTAACTCCTGGGGGGTGTGCAGAGTGCTTAAATAGGGCCTGCCAGCCAAAAGCAAGCTCGCTTCTCAGCCACAATTTGGCGGCAGCTGTGTGGGATGGGAGAACAAACAGAGAACTGGCAGGATTTAAAAACAAACAGGGGAACTTGGAATTAAAGTAAACGCATTTGCCACAGAGAGAGCAACAGAAGTTTTGTGTTTTTTTTCCGGTCAACTGGAGTAGGAGTCAGAACAGCTTAGCTAGGGATGGAGCTAGAGAAGGAGCATGTGAGAATTCTAAAATGACCAAGCAACAGCTTCAGTGGAGGAATTCCAAGAAGCAGAATATATCCTGTGAGAACAAGTCTGTAGATGAGATGAAGCGGCTCTCCTGCTAAGCAAGTTGATGGCAGCAGGGCAGCCTTCAGCTCTCACCACCCAAACAAGCCCCAGCCCAAAGGGATGCAGTCTGGATCCAGGAGTTAGAATCCGAAAAGGTTGAGGCTGCAAGGCAGAGTAGAAAGAGATAGAACTCCAGGAGGCTGAGAATCCAGGAGGAGCAACGCAAAGAGGTGCAAAGACAGGAGAGACAGAGAAGCCCGCAAGAGAGAGCGAGTGGGGAGGAAAAGATGCTGGAGAGAGAAGGAGAAGATGGGCAGGAACAGAGGAAGCATGACCTGCCAGATGCTGCGCTCTGCAGAAGAAAGCAGCAGGAAAATAAATGCTACTCCCCTAAAGACTTTACAGCCATACAGGAGAGGGGAGGACCCCTCCATATATCTTGTAAATTTTGAAAGAGGCAAAGCTATGCAGTGGGGAATTGCAGAGGCCCAGTACATGTCCTACCTCTGTAGCATTCTTACTGGGGGAGCTGGCTGCCATCTATCATATGCATTGGTATATTGCCAAGGGCTGAGGGGAGTAACTTTTAAAGATTTCAAAGCTACTGTGCTTAAAAGGTCTTCAAACTGGGGGCTGACCACTTTCTAAAGCAATTTCTCGGTCATATCCCCCCAGCAATGCAAAAAGCGTATTCTGAATATGTGGTGAAAATGAGTGAGATGGGGGGGGAGGAGATGGGTGGAAGAAGCCAAAGCAGGGGACTTTGAATCATTATTCCAGTGACTGGTGCTAGACCAACTCTCTTCCAAACTCTCCCCAAGCGAGCTGAAAATGTCTGGTAAAGCGACAAGAGAGGCTAAAAAATGCTACACTGAGGCCTGTGAAATTGTGGATGAGTTGGTGCCGAACAGGGAGGGGTTGGATCGGAGGACTTCCCAGTTGGGAAGGGAAAGGGTTCAAGAGGGGTGGGAAGGCAGTCTCAGCAAAGCCGGGAAAGACTGCTGCTCGGCAGGGACAAAGCCCCTGATTCAGTTAGTGGAACCAGCCTCAAGTTAGGAAATGCTTTATCTGTAGAGGGCACCACGACCATTTTCTTGGCAGCCTGCCCACAGTTACAAGTAAGAACCTCCAAACCGCCTCCAAAAGCACCAACCAGCCCAAGGAATAAGGAGGCCCAGGTGGCTGTAGTGAACCATGAGTGCCTCTTTGCCACAATGGAGCCTGCAGAGGCCTGGGGTGACTATGTGGAGCCAGTGCGGCTAAGGGACCAGTTGGTTCTTGGATATGCTGACACAGGTTCCTCTGTTTACCCTAGTGCAGGCCCCTGATCTGGTGTCAGAGTCTGATATTCTGCTAGCATCATTTCCCAAAAATCCAGGGGATTGGTGGGAGCCCCTGACTGTTCCTGTGTACGGATGCCTGTGGAATGGAGGCGGTTGGTGGGCCTCATGTGGAAATGGGGAGTTATGAAGGACCAGCCCTACCCTGTGTTGATTGGCAGGGACCTTCCTGGGAGGCCAGTACTGTGTAAATGTGGTAACCATAGCCAGACCCTGTGAGTGGGTGGGGGAAAAGTCTCTGAGAGACCAGGACTCCCACACCTGCTAGGGGAGGTTGGGACCCCAGGCTACAGGGGAAGGGGCAGATAACCCAGGAGGAGGGCAAACCCATCTCAGAAACTGAGGGTGGGGTGTCACAAAAGCAGTGAGGAGGGGCAGTTCTCCCCGACGGCTAGAGGCTGTGGATCTTTCTGGCAAGGAAGAGTATCTGTCTTGCTCTGGTGGTGTGCAGACTGGGGGGGACAGGAGTAGCTGGGTAGAGGGCAGTTCCCCAGGTGCAGCAGAGGAAGCTGAGAGGGTTTGAGGAGGAAAGGCAGAACTAGAGGGCACTGAGGCTAGCTTTGGCTCAGAGGAGCAGATGCAGCGGAATGTTGGGTGCACCAGAAGGGTTTCTGAAAGAGGGTTCAGTACTGATCCTAGTCACTGGAACACCTTAGCCAAGAGTGGCTATTGATCAAGGAGGTGTCTCTGAGGCCCTGTCTGAGCAAGTTGTCATGGAAGCAGGGAAGGTTGTATAGACTTTGGTTGCCACAGGGCAGACAGGTGACGAGAGGATACCATCCAGGCAGCTGAGTAGTGCCAAGGAGTATAGGGGAAGACTTATGGAGTTGGCATGACATCCCATGTGCAGGGCATCTGGAAGTATCAGCAAGACTAGACAGAGGCCTCTGTTGAACTCTACTAGCCTAAGTTAGCACAGGATGTGAGGGCATATTTTGATTCTCACCCCAGGACTGGGATGAGAAGTTGCCACAGTTGTTGTTTGCCTACAGGGAGGTTCCACAAGAGTCTACTGGTTTCTCCCTTTTTGAACTCATGTTTGGGAGAGGTCAGAGGGCAGCTAGATCTGAGTAAAGGAAGGTGGGAGGAGAAGATTCTAAAAGGCAAAGAAGTCAGTGGTTTTATTATGTCCTGTCATTCAGAGGAAACTGGCTTAAAAGATATGATGAGTGTGTTATTTGTAGTAATGCACTGCTGACCCAGCAGCACGTGGTAGAAACGTTGGGGCGTAGCGGACCTAGAGCCTTCTGGTCGCCCACCCGCACCCCCTCCTCATCCCCTATGAGAGTCACGGGTCATGAACTGTCTGGCTCAGTCACGGTACTTAGGGACAATGGTCTTGCACCCCCCAGGTGAGATTAGGCTCAGGCAGCTTGCAGCTCCTCTCCATACGTATGCGGAGTGAGATCATGCATCACATGATGATCTCCAGGTCTCAGTCTCCAGCTCATCTCCCTACCACCTCAGCTACCACGCTTTGTGAAACCCAAAAGGTGCCAGGAGACCAGCTGGGGCAGAGTTGTCAGGATCACGAAATCCCTTCCTGTGGCTGGCGCTCTCCACCAGATGGGAACCTCCTCCGCGTCTTGCCTATTCCTTAGCGACGACCCTGCGGGGATGACTACAAGCTGGTGCCGAAACCCGGGAATCCTCGAACCTCCACCCTGCTCACCGTCGCCTGGGAAAGGGCCGCGATACCGAAGTCCGCTGGATCGGCGCATCCAGGGACCACCGTTTCGGTATCACCTGTCCTCTGGATCGGCGCATCCAGAGACACGCGTCCTAGGACACTCTCTCGTCCGACGGAACACCGGTGAGTATGGGAGCTTGCAAAAGCAGGGCTTATGACAAGCACGTTGACGAACTGAAAGCGTTAGCGAAATGCGGCAGGGTCCCTGTAAAGAGAAGGGAGCTGCGCAAATTGGTTGAGGAGATTGAAGCTCAATGTCCATGGTACCCAGAGGGGGGGACATTGAATCTTAAGGACTGGGAAAACATCGGGCGCACTCTTCGCACAGAGCCTCGCGCGCCGACGTCACTGCTACTGACGTGGAGACAATGTTATGTCGCCATCAGCCTGCAGACCTATGGCTCCCTTGCTGTAGGCTGCCCTCCTTTCGATCTTTCACCTTCAATTTCAACCCCGGAATTTTCTCTATCCACTAAATTGGACGCCTGTCCTCCTTCTGCCCCCCTTGCTCCTTCGCCCATTTCAAACTCTCCCGCGGCTCAGCCGCCCCCTCCCCTTGCTCCGCCTTCATTTTCCGAAGCCACTGCACCTCCGTCAGCGCCACGTAATGGCGCGGGTTTCAAAACTCTCGCAGAGCGTATTAGCCACGATCTGCAGAACAAGGAAACCCTGACGGAAGACGATGCCGATATTCTTGCATTATGCCCCGTCCATTTCACAGATACCGAGGGGGAGGGTGGCGTCATTCGGCGGGTTGTCAAGTACCGCCCTTTAAACTATAACATCCTCACTGAGCTCCGCAAAGCGATGCAAGACGTAGGAATCACTAGCCCCTACGTGAGAGGCATGCTGGAGGCAATCGCGAGGAATCACCTAATGGTTCCGGACGACTGGAAAACCACCTTTCGCATGCTCCTGAGCCCTGCACAATTTGTGATCTGGGAAAGCGGGTTCCGCCAGCAATGCATCAGCAGGGGAGCCGCCTCCGGCGGCGCCTACACAGCCGCTCAGCTTTACGGCTTCGATGCCTTCAGTAACCCCAACAATCAGATTGTCCTGCCGGTGGCCACCCTTACGGTCGCCTCTGAATGCGCCTACAAGGCATTTTTGAAAGTCCCCAATACCGGACAGCCAACCCAAAGTTTTTCTAGCACCCGGCAGAAGCCTCAAGAGCCCTATGCTGAGTTTGTGAACAGGCTCCAGGAGGCCCTCAAGAGGCAGGTTGACAACGAGGAGGCCCAGGGCGAACTCCTTAAGCGCCTTGCCAAGGAGAACGCCTCCGCTGAGTGCCGCAAAGCGATCACAGGCCTAGGAAGGAACCCCGAGCTGGCCGACATGCTCAAAGCTTGCCAGGATATCGGGTCTTTCGCCCATCAAGCCAGCCTTCTAGCCGCCGCCCTCTCCGCTGCCATGAGACAGCCCCGAGACGAGTGTCTCAATTGCGGCAAGCCAGGACATTTCCGGAGGAATTGTAGGCTGCCCGGCGGGGGGGCCTACAACCCTGACGGAAGAGGGTCTCTCCCCAGGGGGCGAAGACCCCCAGGAAAGTCTAAGACCGGGCGCTCCCAATGCCCGCTGGGGAGGCCCGCGCCCGGGCATCTCCCCAGCCCGGAACCAAGATCCGCACCTCAAACCCTTCCCCCGGAGCTCCCCCATGAGATCTTCGCTGCCCCAGCTCAGTATAGTGATCCCATCCCCACGGAGACCATTGGGCTGGTCTTGCCAGCTTGCTCCCCCCCTACGTCTATACTTCCTGCTCTGCTAACCACTTCTACTTCCAAAGTCACCATGCCTCCACCAGTGCCCCAGAATGGCACGCATTTCAAAATCTCTGCAGAGTCCACAGTCACTGAATTGCAACAGAAAGGAATGCTGACGGAAGAGGACTGCCGTTTTGAGCCCTCCTCAGAATGCCCCATAGCCAATCTACAGGACAATGAGGCATGGAAAGGGGAAGATGCTCGCACAATGGCCTTAAGCCAAAAGTCCTTCGTGAAGAAGAAGCCCCCTTGGCCCTCTCCAGCTGTAAGGTTCAAACCAGATCTCATAGCCTCTGAGCCTGTGCAAAGCCCTAAGCTCAAAGCTCCCAGTGGCAGCAAAATCGTCAGCACCTCAGAGAGAGCAAAATCTCAAATCAGAGTTGCAATCCTCCTCGTTACTTTATATGTGCTCTGTATGCCTATGTATGTTCTGTATGTCTTGCCCCCTTTCAAGAGACCCCTAAAGTTTTCCCCTCATAGGGGGGATTTTTCCATGGCTTCTAAGCTATGCTCTTGTGCTTCAATTAAAGTTTTTCTCCTTCTGATTATGTGTGCCAATGCGTTGAAAGGCTTCGCCCATTACAGCATCCGCCTTAAACGGGACACAGCTCGTGCGTGCTCCCCAGGATACCGATGGGACCTGCTTCAAGCCGCCTCCATCTTAGTTTAAACCTTCAAAACTTTTCTTCAAACCTCTCCTTGAGAACCTTTTCCTTCGTCCATCTGAGCCTACACTGCCACATTGGCGTGGCGCAAGTTTACATATGAAGCCAAAATCATTTTCATGCTCCCACATTCTCTGCTGAGCGCTCCCTGGCTAGTCACAGTGCCAAGGGGGGTCTCTCAGCCACACCTATCTTACACAGCCTCCGCTGTGAAGGTAGGAAGCGAGCTCAAACCGGCCAAAGTCCCCTTACGGGAGGGGAAGGTAGAGCTGACTTCCAAACCCTTCCCCCCCCTGCCTTCCTTTCTGCACACCCTCCCTCTTTCTAATGGGCTGACGCACCCCACCTCTAGATCTAGGATCTGATAAAGGGTTTTTTGCAAACCCCTCTCAATTTGCTCCTGTGATCAAACCTCAAGCCCAGGAACTGTTTTCTTTGCATCTTCTCTATATCTTTCCTATAGATGCTATATTACGATATGACTATAATTGTGAATTGTTCAAGTTGCTTTGCAAAAAACCCACACCTTAGACGGTGATTGGGATTGTTTTACAAACAAACATCCGACCTGGATATGACCTCTCCCTTCTCCTAAGCCTTCGGGCAATTCCCTGCCTTGTATCTCTTAACGCCTTGAATGTTGCAAGTGATCGTTGTCGGAATGGGCCAACTGCGCCTAACGAAAGCTTGGCCAAAACAAACGAAAGAAGGGGGGTTGTTTCCCCCCCCTCTATCGCCACTCTAGGTGTCATCCAGCAGACCATATCCAAAGTACTCTTCTCTATTCTCTATCAAAAATTGCCTGCCCCCCCCCACTCAGGGCTCGGACTTTCCATTGTCATCTATAAGAACTAACTCAGCCAGCACGCAAAACCCCTGGGGGAAAAGCGTCGCTTGTTTTTTCTCTTCTATACAGGAGTCCAGCTCGCCATGCCAGGCCAGCCCCATCCCGGAGATGGAGCGGGGCCTCCCTGGAGGATCCGACCCCGCCGCCCTGTTGAGAGAGCCCGATCACCCCCCAGCCTGGGCCAAGATGGGAGGGACCTCTCTGGAACCAGTACACCCATTCTTCCACGGAGATCGCAACCCTCTCTGCCGCCCCCTGGCTGAAACTTGGAATTGCAGCCAGGAACATTCCTGATAGATTAACCCTTGGAACTCTCCGCTGTTTTCAGCCGCTTGAATAATTGTTGGAACACGCCTTTTCTCACAACCTTGCTCGTGAGAGTCACTGAACCTGCAATGCTAAAGACTATCAGTAGCTCTCCCTACGCTCTTGAGAAACCCATGGACTCTAACGCCATCGCTCTGTAGCTTTGGTAGTCAAACAGCAAGAGCCATGCATTGGACAATTATGCAACCACGGGTTGCCTTCCTTCCTTACATCTAGCCTATGTACTGTTTAGCTATGATTATTGTTTTCATTTATATGATGTCGCCTATCTACAAACATGCATGTCTTGTATATATTGTTGCCAACGCAATGTCTGATGCCTTGCCCCTTTATGCCCGTTGGAGCCGACCTCCAAGGGAATTGTTGAGTACTATGACCCGACTGATTATTGAAGTTACTGCATGCCTTAATTTTAGAAGTTATCGTATTCGCTGTTGTTGCATTCCCGCCTATCTGCCTGCCGGGACTCTCTACTGCCGTCTCACCATTGTTTTGCATCAGGCTTCACCTCGGGAGCCCAAGCACCGGTGCCGCTCCGCCCCTCCCCTCGACCCCCCTTTGCCGGAGCGGCGCAGCGGCTCTAGCCAAGGCGGAGTATGTTTCCCTTGCGACTCCCCTTGTGGGAGTCCCCGGACTTGTTTCATGTAACACTAAGACTATCGGCCGTTCTGGCCTGTGCCCTTGCGAAGTCTATCAACTCTACCTCCACCGCTCTGGATGCCCTGGCCTCCGAGCAGCAGGAACTTCGTCAAGCGACCTTAGATAATCGTGCCGCTATTGATTACTTATTGTTGTTGCATCACCAAGGTTGTGAGAATGTACGTGATATGTGTTGCTTTAATCTCTCTGATAATTCCCAATTGATTCATATGAAAGTGCGCGAATTGCTGGAAGTTGTATCTAATCTGAAGTATGATGTTTTGCCCCATTGGTGGTCAGCCCTCTGGAGCTGGCTGCCGGGAGGATGGTTGAGTGCTATTGTACAGCTCTGCATTGGTTTAATTGTATGCCTCGTTATCGGATCTTGTTTCGTTCAATGTATGTCTAATATTGCCTGTAACCTATGTAAGAAGCCCCTCGAATTTCCCTTACCCCGCAACCAAGTTCTAAT
>NW_025950659.1:0-13435 GCF_021028975.2 Sphaerodactylus townsendi
TGAAGATGCCAGCCACAGATGCAGGCGAAACGTCAGGAGAGAATGCTGCTAGAACACGGCCATACAGCCCGGAAACCACACAGCACCCAAATAGTGAAGTAACTGATTTGATTTAGATGTATTGAATTATGTGTTATTGTTATGGGTAGTTGGGGTAGGATAGATTATGTTTGGGTAACTGTAAATGTGGGTCATTTGTTACATGTTAATATTTGTTGAGGTCTTACGTGTTTCAACGGTTTCATGTATGTTTTATGTTCAAGGTGTTTTTTAAAGAAGGAAATTAATAAAAAGTATTATGGAACATAATTTCTTTCATGTACCCCCAAATGCTCAGGCGCATACTCCAGAAGGCATGCGTCCCCCAGGTTGGGAACCGCCGGATAACAGGAAGACATATTTACATTGTAGAATATTCCTGTATACAAAACTCACCTCCCCGTGCCTAGAAAACTAGCATGTTAAAATGTAAGAGCCATTTCCCGGGGCAGCGTGACAGACAGAAGAAGAAAAGTTGGATTTTACACCCCATATTGCTCTATCTTTAAGGAGACTCAAGGTGGCTTACGAATTCTTTTCCCTTCCTCTCCCCACTTTGTGAGGCGGGTGGGGCTGAGAGAGTTGGGAGAGAACTGTGACCGGCCCAAGATCACCCAGCAGGCTTCATATGCAGGAGCGGGAAACAAATCCTGTTCACCAAATCACCAAATAAAATGTAAGAACCATTTCCCAGGGGCAGTGTGACAGACAGAAGAAGAAAAGTTGGATTTTTATATCCCATATTTCTCTATCTTCAAGGAGACTCAAGGTGGCTTACAAATTCTTTTCCCTTCGTCTCCCCACGACAGGCACTTTGTGAGGCGGGTGGGGCTGAGAGAGTTCTGAGAGAACTGTGACTAGCCCAAGGTCACCCAGCAGGCTTCATGTGCAGGAGCGGGAAACAAATCACCAAATCAAAGTCCGCCACTGTGGAGGTGTGGGGAATCGAACCCAGGTCACCAGCTTAGAGTCGGCCGCTTTTAACCACGACACCTCACTGGCTGAAGAGGGATCAGAACCAGAGATTGAAAGGAAAGGAAAGACGGACTCCTACCTCAAAGGTAAACGGGTAGGCCTGCTCGCCGAGCTTCTTAATCAGCCGTTCCTGGAGCCGCGTCAGGGGCTTTTTCTCCTCAGGGACAGGGGGAAAGGCCTGGATGTTGGCGACAAATAGATCTTTCCGGAAGGTCAGGCCCAGGACGTCCAGGTCCTCCCGGCCGTAGCGGAAGGCGCATGTCAGAGTCACAAAAACTGCAGGGAGAGGGGATGACAGATTGCATAGGAGAACTTTTATTTTGGTTGTGGTGGGTTTTCCAGGCTGCGTAGCCGTGGCCTGGTAGATCTTGTTCCTAATGTTTCGCCTGCATCTGTGGCTGGCATCTTCAGAGGTGTATCACAGAGAGACGTGTGCTACACACTGGCATCTTCAGAGGTGTATCACAGAGAGACGTGTGGTACACACTGGCATCTTCAGAGGTGTGAAATGAATGTGCTACGTCCAAAACAATATAAGAGTCACAAACATGCATGGCACATAGGCGCTGGCTCAAGCAATTTATATTACCTGTTAGTTACTTGTAAAGTATGCCAAATTGTTGGCTATTAGACTTATCAAACTATTATATCTCCATAACACATACCCTGTTTCCCCGAATATAAGACATCCCCTGAAAATAAGATGTAGTAGAGGTTTTGCTGAAGTGCGAAATATAAGGCATCCCCCGAAAGTAAGACATAGCAAAGTTTTTGCTTGGAAGCATGCCCGACAAACAGAACACAGGAAAAATAAGACATCCCCTGAAAATAAGACAAAGCGCATCTTTGGGAGCAAAAATTAATATAAGACACTGTCTTATTTTTGGGGAAACACGGTATATATCTCCACTTTAAATCCAATTCATGCAACAATTTATTACAAGACAACCTTCTCTCAAGTCCACAATCATGTATTTGTTAAACCAACAATGTCCATAATCTTGTAAATATTATTGCGTCAGTGTCACCCGTTGTGACTGTAATACTTATAAAGTACAACGGAGCGGATTGAAATATATACAACTGAAAATGATGAGAAATTTGACTGCCCTTGAATTGGGACGGTATTTATAAGTAATTCAAGCCACCAAATCAGGATTTTCATTAATTGTTATGAACTTGTATTACAGTTGGCATTACACCCGCCGAAGCAGTCAGTTTCTCCAGCATAGGTGTCAAACTCACAGCCCTCCAGATGTTATGGACTACATGCTGGCAGGGGATGATGGGAACTGTCGTCCATAACATCTGGAGGGCCGTGAGTTTGACACCTGTGACCCAGAGGAACTGATCTCTCTCGTCTGGAGATCATTTGTACTTCCGGGAGATCGCCACATCTGGAAGTGGGCAACCATGCCAGCGGCAACCGCTCGAGCCATTAGATTTCTCTGCATGCTTGTCACGTATGGCAGGGAAGAGAGGGACGGGTTACCTTTCCTTTCCTTCAGATATTCTGGATCCACCAACACGACACCGTCTGTGAAACAAAACGAGGGAGAAATGAGAAAAGCCTCTGCAGATGGAGAGAGCGACACCTCTGTTCTTTAACTCTGCCCATGATAACTGCAACCCTCTGGATCCCCACCACTACCTAGACCAGCGGTTCTCAACCTGGGGGTCGGGACCCCTTTGGGGGTCGAACGACCCTTTCCCAGGGGTCGCCTAAGACTCTCTGCATCAGTGTTCTCCATCTGTAAAATGGATTAATGTTAGGGTTGGGGGTCCCCACAACATGAGGAACTGTATTAAAGGGCCGTGGCATTAGGAAGGTTGAGAACCATTGACCTAGACTTCTTCCAAACAGCAACTTTGTGAATTAATATCCTGGAGGAGGAGGAGGAGGAGAGGAGGAGGAAGAGGAAGAGGAAGAGGAGGAAGAAGAAGAAGGAGAGGAGGAGGAAGAGGAGGAAGAAGAAGAGGAGGAAGAAGAGGAGGAGGAGGAAGAGGACGAAGAAGAAGAAGAGGAGGAGGAGAAGGAGAGGAGGAAGAGGAGGAGGAGAGGAGGAGGAACAGGAAGAGGAGGAGGAAGAAGAAGAAGAGGAGGAAGAGGAGGAGGAGGAGAAGAGGAGGAAGAGGAAGAGGAGGAGGAGGAGAGGAGGAGGAAGAGGAGGAGGAGGAGGAGAAGAGGAGGAAGAAGAAGAGGAGGAGGAGGAGGAGGAGGACATATTGGGTGGGTGAAGCCTAGGGAGAAGAGATTTCTGCAATTCCAGGAGGTCTCCAGGATTTTCCTGGAGGTTGGCATCCCTACCTACCAATCTTGGGGCCCTTCTCAGTCTTTGAAAGAGCCAAGGGCGGCTCAGAGGGCACCCGTCTGGAGGGCGGCCCCAGCAGGGCGAGCGGCTCCGGTCTAAAATCAATAAAATAATCCACCCAGGCATCAAACAATGAATTAAGGCCCCCAAATTTAATCAGTGGGCAGAGAGTAAAAGGGATCTTTAATATTCAAGGCTGCCGTTCTGGACACCGTTTATGCTCCCTCCGATAACTCCCGAGAATGAGGCATCTGGGTTGAGGTTTCGGGAACATGCAGCTTGATATTTAATTCATCGGTTAAAAGGCAGATGACCAACAGCCGGATATTAAGAAGAGGAGGAGGAGGAGGAGGAGTTTGGATTTATACCCCACCATTCTCTCCTGTAAGGAGACTCAAAGGGGCTGACAATCTCCTTTCCCTTCCCCCTGCCCACAACAAACACCCTGTGAGGTAAGTGGGGCTGAGAGAGTTTGGAGAGAACTGTGACTAGCCCAAGGTTACCCAGCAGGAATGTAGGAGTGTGGAAACACATCTGGTTCACCAGATAAGCCTCCGCCACTCAGGTGGAGGAGTGGGGAATCAAACTCGGTTCTCCAGATTAGAGTACACCTGCTCTTAACCACTACAACACGCTTAAGTAGAGTTGTCTCCATCTAGGTCCAGTTAGATCAGTGGGGTTGGAAGAGTTAAACTCTGTTTAGGACTCTGACAGAGAGAGAGAGACAGAGAGAGACAGAGACAGAGAGACAGAGAGACAGAGACAAAGAGACAGAGAGAGAGACAGAGAGAGACAGAGAGAGAGACAGAGACAGACAGAGAGAGAGAGAGACAGAGAGACAGAGAGAGACAGAGAGACAGAGAGAGAGACAGAGAGAGACAGAGACAGAGAGACAGACAGAGACACAGAGAGAGACAGAGACAGAGAGACAGAGACATAGAGAGAGACAGACAGAGACAGAGACAGAGAGACACAGACACAGAGACACAGAGACAGAGACAGACAGAGAGACAGAGAGATTCTTCCTCTTGGAGGGGGCACGTTTAGCTGCCTTACACAGAATCAGACCGTCAGTCCATCACTGTCAGTATCGCCTGCTCTGACTGGCAGCCGCTCTTCAGGGTCTCAGGCTGAGGTCTTCTGCATCACCAACTGCCTAGTCCTTTTTTAACGGGAGATGGCGGGGGTTGAACCTGTGACCTTCTTCATGCCAAACAGATGCTGTACCACTGAGCCATGGCTCCTTCCTACACGAAACTGCCTTACACGGAGTCAAAACCCATCAAAGCCAGCACACTGGCGGCAGCACCACGTTATCTGTGGCCTGATCCTTTAACTGGAGATGCTGGGAACAGAACCGGGAACCTTCTCCATCCCACACAGATAATCTACCACTGAGCCACGACCCTCTCCTCATTAGCAGCTGTTATACTGAATCAGAGCCTTGGTCCATTAAAGTCAGTATTGCCTACTCTGACTGACAGCCGGTCTCCAGGGTCTCGGACAAAGGGCGTGGCGTAGTGGTTAAGAGCAGGTGGATTCTAATCTGGAGAATTGGGTCTGATTCCCCTCTCCTCCACCTGAGTGGCAGAGGCTTATCTGGTGAACCAGGTGTGTTTCCGCACTCCTACATTCCTGCAGGGTGACCTTGGGCTAGTCACAGTTCTCTTGGAACTCTCTCAGCCCCACCTGCCTCACCAGGAGTCTGTGGTGGGGAGAGGAGGGGAAAGGACTTAGTAAGACACCTTGAGTTTCCTTAAAGGTAGAGAAAGGTGGGATATAAATCCAAAATAATAATAATAATAATAATAATAATAATAATAATAATAATAATAATAATAATAATAATAATAATAATAATAATTCTGCTGCTGCTGCTGCTGCTATATGTTCTATGTCAGCCTTTATACTGGAGATGACAGGAATTGAACGCGGGGCCTTCTCCATGCGAAGCAGGCCTTCTACCCCTGAGCTGCAGTGGCGTATGAGGTTAAGAGCTCGTGTATCTAATCTGGAGGAACCGGGTTTGATTCCCCGCTCTGCCGCCTGAGCTGTGGAGGCTTATCTGGGGAATTCAGGTTAGCCTGGGCACTCCCACACATGCCAGCTGGGTGACCTTGGGCTAGTCACAGCTTCTCGGAGCTCTCTCAGCCCCACCTACCTCACAAGGTGTTTGTTGTGAGAGGGGAAGGGCAAGGAGATTGTAAGCCCCTTTGAGTCTCCTGCAGGAGAGAAAGGGGGGATATAAATCCAAAACTACTGTTCTTCTTCCTCTTCTTCTACTTCTTCGCACAGTGCTTCCTTTTTGATTTAAAAGTCATCTATTGCCACGCAATTAAAAGTATAAATCACACCAGGACGGCAAACTGTTCTTCTGGGCCCGGAACCGGGATTTTCTGCAGCGTGGCCAAGAGCAGAGCAGGGCAAATCCGAGCCCTTCTCTTGCTGGCAGAAGTTAATTAATTTCTTCGGATGGGAACGACGGAGGGCCGGAGGGACGCTCGGCTGGCACGATCGTCCCCTGCCGCAACGAAGGCGGCGCAGGGCACCGATGAGTCAGGCGTTGCAAACGTCCGAGGAGCGATGCTCAGAAACCGAGCCAGGCTTTGCCAGCAGCTATCAAATACAAGGTTGTAATGAAATACTCGGGCGGGGGGAGACGGCCTTCAATGTGCTCCCCACAGGACCCGAGACTGCGAGGAACCCGAATCGACTGCTGACCTCATCTGGGGGGAGAAACCCATCGTAAAAAGGAATTATTGGCCCGGATGTGGAGCAACGGGACTGAAGAGTCTTGGGCACTCTGCACGTGCGCGCGTGTGTGTGTTTAAACCACCACCAGAATTTTGTTTTATTTAACTACGACAGACTTGCACGTCCACCTCGCTGCGATCACTATGGAAAGTGCTTCAGTATCTATGCAAGAAGAGTTTGGAAGAGTTTGGATTTATATCCCCCCTTTCTCTCCTGCAGGAGACTCAAAGGGGCTGACAATCTCCTTGCCCTTCCCCCTTCACAACAAACACCCTGTGAGGTAGGTGGGGCTGAGAGAGCTCCGAGAAGCTGTGACTAGCCCAAGGTCACCCAGCTGGCGTGTGTGGGAGTGCCCAGGCTAATCTGAATTCCCCAGATCAGCCTCCACAGCTCAGGCGGCAGAGCTGGGAATCAAACCTGGTTCCTCCAGATTAAGATACAAGAGCTCTTAACCTCCTACGCCACTGCTGCAAGGCAGAAGAGAAACAAAGCCGTTGAGACGGTTTCGGCGGCGGCTGTCAGTCAGCTAGTGGGATCTGTCCTGCATTCCTCCCCAGCCACAAGACCATCCCCCCCCCATCCCCCCATCATGGTCCCCCCCACCAAGCAACCACACATCTCCTCTTGACTATTCCACCTGGTCCCAGGTTAACTTACCCACTGGATCGACAGCATCTATGTGGTCCACAAAGTCCCTCTTGCCCAGGTAGACAGTGAGCTATAAGGGGGGGAAAAACTCAGGTAAGGAGACAACAAGCAATACGGCCCAGTTACAAATTTAACACAGATTCCCAAATGGCACCAAGGTGATGAGCTAAGCGTAGTGTAGTGGTTAAGAGGGGTGGACTTTAATCTGGAGAACCAGGTTCGATTCCCCGCTCCGCCACATGAGCGGCAGACATCTGGTGAGCTGAATATGATATCCTGCTCCTCAACGTGAAGCCTTCTGGGTGACCCTGGGCCTGAGCCAGTCACGGTTCTCTCAGAACTCTCTAAGCCCCACCAACCTCACAAGGGGTCTGTTGTGGGGAGAAGGAAAAGGCGTCTCAGTACAGGGTATAAGTTCAATTTTTTCTTCCTCATAAGAACATAAGAACAAGCCAGCTGGATCAGACCAGAGTCCATCTAGTCCAGCACTCTGCTACTCGCAGTGGCCCACCAGGTGCCTTTGGGAGCTCCCAGGCAGGAGGTGAAAGCAATGGCCTTCTGCTGCTGCTCCTGCTCCCGAGCACCTGGTCTGCTAAGGCATTTGCAATCTGAGATCAAGGAGGATCAAGATTGGTAGCCATAGATCGACTTCTCCTCCATAAATCTGTCCAAGCCTCTTTTAAAGCTATCCAGGTGAGTGGCCATCACCACCTCCTGTGGCAGCATATTCCAAACACCAATCACACGTTGCGTGAAGAAGTGTTTCCTTTGATTAGTCCTAATTCTTCCCCCCAGCATTTTCAATGAATGCCCCCTGGTTCTAGTATTGTGAGAAAGAGAAAGAGAGGAAAACGCTGCAGCCTCTCCTCATAAGGAAGGTGCTCCAGTCCCTCAGTCATCCTCGTTGTCCTTCTCTGCACTTTTTCTATCTCTTCAATATCCTTCTTCTACTGTAATGCCCCTGCATAGATCTATGATATGGCCTGATTTGGAACACTGTCTGCAGTTCTGAGCACTACATCTCAAAAAGGACACTGAAGAGCTGGAAAAAGTATAGAAGAGGGGACCCAGTTGATAAACATGATGGAGCTCTTTTCCTTGGAGGAGGAGGAGGAGGAGGAGGAGGAGGAGGAGGAGAAGGAGAAGGAGAAGGAGAAGGAGAAGGAGAAGGAGAAGGAGGAGAAGGAGAAGAAGAAGAGGAGGAGGAGGAGGAGGAGGAGGAGGAGGAGGAGAAGGAGAAGGAGAAGGAGAAGGAGAAGGAGGAGAAGGAGAAGAGGAGGAGGAGGAGGAGGAGGAGGAGGAGAATTTTGGATTTATATCCCACCTTCCTCTACCTTTAAGGAGACTCAAGGTGTCTTACAAAGTCCTTTCCCCTCCTCTCCCCATAACAGACACCTTGTGAAGCAGGTGGGGCTGAGAGAGTTCCGAGAAGGGACCTTTCTGGAGAGCCACTGCCTGTCACAGTGAACCACGGTGAGCCAGGAGAACGGAGGGCCCAATTCAGGCGACTTTGCATGCTCTCCGCTGTGTTGAACTTGACACTGCAGGCTCCCTACAGCCAGAGGTGGGATCCAGCAGGTTCTCACCAGTTCCCGAGAGTGGGTTGCTAATTATTTGTGTGTGCCGAGAGGGGGTTACTCATTGGGTCTGCTTTTCCGTTAGAAATCCCATTAGGTCCAAAAATCATAAAGTCCTGTTGTTTCCTATGTGGCTGGTTAGCGAAGGTAGAAAACGGGATCATTCTCCCTGTTGGGCTGTTTTAAAAACGTGTTTTAGAAATATGGTCAAGTTCCTTGTTTAAGGAAAGTCTCCTTCTTTTGATTTCTAGAAACAAAATTAAGCGTTTGAAAGTATTAAGTAATTTACAGGCAGTCAATTAGAGGAGAGGTAGTTGTTTCTGTTGGCAGCAGACGATCGGACTTGCTAGAATGAGTTTAAATTATGGACAGAAAGATACCAGCTGGAAATTAGGAACTTTTTTTTTAACAGTAAGTGTTTTTTACAGTAACAGAGAAATTATTAATGTCCCGCCCCCGGAATGCCCGGCCACGCCCCCGTCGTGCCCCGCCATGCCCCATTAGTGCTACGCCACTGTTTGAATCCCACCACCATGGGAACCTGTTACTAAAAATTTTGGATCCCACCACTGCCTACAGCCAGTGCTCCCCGAACCACATCTGCAGAGGATTCAAGTGCTCCAAAGTCCTTGTCCAACGTGTCTGAGGATTGGAACAAGACCATGCCTAAATCACTAGCCACTTAAATGCAACCAGGGGAAATATCTGCCCCAAATTTACAAGGTACTTACTAGCAAATCACCCCAGTGAAAGCCGGAGAAGCATAAGTGGACTAACGGTGGCTTACCGTTCTGAGGACCACCTTCAAAGTAAACCACTAAGCCCAGGACGGATAGTCAAAGTCCGCTCTGAGCTCCCTGCGTCTTTGGATAAACTTGCAGCTGACAGATGGCTCTGAGCCGCTTACGGGAGAAACGAGATGATCCTCCAAACCGCGCGGCCGCACGGCCTCTGGTCTCCAAAGCCTCATCCATCTTACACGGCATTTAGGAAAGAAAAGATTTACCAGATTTATAGCGTGGCTTGTTCTCTTCCTGTTTTACAGGATCCCGGCCCTAATCGGCCAGTGGCCACCGGCCAGAGGGGCTCTTATGGGAAGGAAGGAGAGAGCCCAGAACAAAGGCAGAGGGAAACGGTTCATGTGAACACAGGAAGCTCCCTTTCACCAGGTCAGATCAATCGTTATGGGGCTGACTCATCTCTGGCAACAACAGCTGCTTGCTAACTGAACTCATTCACTGGAGATGCCGGGATTTGAACCAGTGGTGGGATCCAAAAATTTTAGTAACAGGTTCCCATGGTGGTGGGGTTCAAACTGTGGCGTCGCGCCAATGGAGCTGGGCGGGGCACAACGGGGGCATGGCCGGGCACTCCGGGGGCGGGGCATTCCTGGGCGGGGCTGTGGCAAGGACGCAGCCGCTGCACCGGTCCTTGGGCGGGAAACGAATGCACGCAGGCGCAGGCTGCCACGCACGCCGGTGCACCTCCTGCTAGACTGCTTCCAGTTCTGCGCACTACTGCTGCGAGGAGGGGCGTAACTAAGGCAAAAATCACGTGGCAAAATCACCAATGAGTAACCCCCTCTCGGCACACACAAATGATTAGCAACCTACTCTCGGGAACCTGTGAGAACCTGCTGGATCCCACCTCTGGTTTGAACCTTTCGCTTTCTGCAAGCAAAAATATAATCTCTTTGTCTGAGCGACAGCTGCTCCCTACCTGTGGCTCAAACCTCTTACTTACACGCAAGAGATCAGGGGCACGCAAAGATCCTGGGAGCACATGAAGCTACTATGCTCTCTTCTGCTAAATCAAACCCTTGGCCCATGAAAGCCAGTACTGTGTCTACTCAGACTGGAAGAGGTTCTCCAAAATCTCAGGGCAGAAGGCTTCCAAATCGCCTGCTAGCCGGTCCTTGTTTTTAACTGGAGATGGCAGGAATCGAACCCGGAACCTTCTCCATGCAAGTCAGTGGTATGAGCAGCAGTGGCGTAGGAGGTTAAGAGCTCATGTATCTAATCCGGAGGAACCGGGTTTGATTCCCAGCTCTGCTGCCTGAGCTGTGGAGGCTGATCTGGGGAAGTCAGATTAGCCTGTGCACTCCCACACACGCCAGCTGGGTGACCTTGGGCTAGTCACGGCTTCTCGGAGCTCTCTCAGCCCCACCTACCTCACAGGGTGTTTGTTGTGAGGGGGGAAGGGCAAGGAGATTGTCAGCCCCTTTGAGTCTCCTGCAGGAAAGAAAGGGGGGATATAAATCCAAACTCCTCCTCCTCCTCCTCCTCCTCTTCTTCTTCTTCTTCTTCTTCTCCTCTCCTCCTCCTCCTCCTCCTCCTCCTCCTCCTCCTCCTCCTCCTCCTCCTCCTCCTCCTCCTCCTTCTTCCAGCCAGCTAAATAAACTGCTCTTCTGAAACCCACACCAGATTTTTTTGGTTTATTTCCTCAACACCCCCAAAGAGAGGCGACACACCGGGGTTTGCCCGCTCAGGAATAGCAGGGCTTCCGGGATCTTCGGCGCCATTAAATACGAGCGCATCTGCAATGAAATCTCTGCCCCAAAGGAAACGCGCCCTCCCTGCAAGGCAGAGCACCCGTGTATAATCAGCCTTTGTTAAGCAATGGGTAATGCCTGTGTATAGGCAGAGGAGACGAGAGAGAAGGAAACTATGTGTGGGCGAAGGCAGCTCTGGAGAGGGTGACTCAGCCACTGCATTGAAATTCAAATGAGGATCCTTCCTTCTATTCAACAATTCAGGAAGGCAGGTTCATTAACTGTTTGCTGGAGTCAAGAGAGCTCCTTCGAATTCTCTACTGAACGGAACTGTACGAACAATGAGAAACTGCTTTATATTACTGTGGGTGGCCTGGTTGTAGTAGTAGAACAGTAGTAGAACAGTGAGATTCGTACCCAGCGTCACCTTATAGGCAGAGGTGGGATCCAGCAGGTTCTCACAGGTTCCCGAGAGTAGGTTACTAGTTATTGGTGTGTGCCGAGAGGGGGTTACTAATGGGTGATTTTGCCACGTGATTTTGCCCTTAGTTTAAGGTGACCAGATTTTAACATTGGTAAAGTGGGACGCCATTGACCGGGGGGGGGGGGGGGTGTTGGCGAAAGAGCACAGGGCGGGAAACAGGGGAGTGCCCCAGAAGGCAGTGCCGCAGCGCAGGAGGCTGCCGCACTGCCAGAGGCGTAGCTGGGGAAAATTGAGCCTGGGGCAAAATATAAGTGTCCCACCCCCGGCAACCGCCCTCCTCCACCATGACAAAAAAAGTTTTTTTGCAGCAGGTCATCTCAAAGTGGCCATCACATTATAGAACATGCCCAAACTCACAAATCTGGGTAAAAACCAGATGCAGATGATTTTAAACAGATCATCATGAATTCATATGATTTTTACACTGGAATGAAATGAAATCACCATAAAATTATAGAACATGTCTTATTCTGCAGGAAGCACCAAAACAATCACGCATCCCATGCTCTGTGGTGCTGCAGTGGCACAAAAACCTGCTTGAAAAACATGGATCCTCATGATTTTTGCACTAAATCATCCCAAAATCACCAGAACATCACAACTCCAGTCATTAGCCACATGTATAAACACAACAATCACACAGTCCACGCTTCATGGTGCCGTAGTGGTGCAAAAACCTACTTGAAAAACATGGATCCTCATGATTCTTCCACTTGGTCACCCCAAAATCACCAGAACATCACAGCTCATACCCTAGACACATGTCTGAACATAATAATCCTGCATGCCATGCTCCATGGCACCATGGTAGGTTCAAAGTCAGATCCTCATGGACTCTCAGGATTTTTGCACTGGGTAACCCCAAATTCACCTTCACATCACACATTATGTTCATATGCACAGACTACCCCCACCCCCCACCCCAAATATGGATCCTATGCTTTTTGGTGCCACCACTGGCGTAATGCCCATTGGGCAAGGTGGGCAGCTGCCCAGGGCATCGCCTTGTGGGGGGCATCAAAATGCTGGGTTCGTTTTTGGGTATTTTAGTGGTTTTCCATTTTTGGCCTGCAGGGGGAGCAGTTTGTAGGCTATCAGCACCAAAATTTGAGCGTATCATCAGGAGTCTGTCCTTATGCTACCCCCCAAGTTTGGTGAGGTTTGGTTCAGGGAGTCCAAAGTTATGGACTCCAAAAGGGGGTACCCCTATCCCCCATTGTTTCCAATGGGAGCTAATAGGAGATGGGGGCTACAGTTTTGAGGGTCCATAATTTTGGCCCCCCTGAACCAAACTGCACCAAACTTGGGGGGTATCATTAGGGCAGTCTCCTGATGAGACCCTGAAAGTTTTGAGACTGTGCCTTCAGAAATGTGCCCCCCACAGCCTGCAACCCCCATTGACAGCAATGCAGAAAACTCAATGCAGAACAAAGATTCTTGGGCAAATTTCTAGGATGTTCCTGCAGGGGGTGCATTTTTTGATGTATCGGCACCAACATTTCAGGGTATCATCTGGAGATGATGGCACCCCCCAAGTTTGGTGCAGTTTGGTTCAGGGGGGCCAAAGTTATGGACCCTCAAAACTGTAGCCCCCATCTCCTATTAGCTCCCATTGGAAACAATGGGGGATGGGGCACCCCCTTTGGGAGTGCATAACTTTGGACTCCTTGAACCAAACCTCACCAAACTTGGGGAGTAGCATAAGGACAGTCTCCTGATGATATGCTGAAATGTTGGTGCTTAAATGTCTAAAACTGCACCCCCTGCAGGCACCAATGTCCTGGTGCAAAAAGAAATTTGGTCGTGGTGGAGTGGCCGCCCACTGGGGGGGGGGGGGCATCCAACTCAGGTTTTGCCCAGGGCTACAGTTTACCCAGGGCTGCCTCGTTACGCCCCTGGGTGCCACTACAGTACAAAAATGGAGTTCCAAATTACAGATCCTCACTATTTTTCTGCCAGATTATAGCAAAATCTCCCCTCCCCATGGCACCAGGATAGAAAGTTTTGGCAATAGAACCCAGGCACTGGCCAAACTCTGCCCTCCCATCCCCATGGCACCAGGGCAGAAAGTTTTGCCAGCAGAAACCAGGCACTGGCCAAACTCTGCCCTCCCATCCCCATGGCACCAGGGCAGAAAGTTTTGCCAGCAGAAACC